>NW_023250281.1:166248-233526 GCF_002007445.2 Ailuropoda melanoleuca | reverse complement strand
TTCATTCATTTATTTATTTATTTAGAGAGCATGAGAGGGGTAAGGGGCAGAGGGAGATGGAGAGAGAGAATCTCAAGCAGTCTCCATGCTGAGTGCAGAGCCTGACATTTTTGGTTCTCCTAGCAACCAGCCCCTATCCTGTTAGTATCTAGGAGCTTTCTAAAAGTCACTTCATTGACATAAATTCAACTGTGCTTCTAAGGGGCTGGTTATGAAAAGCAAAAGGTGCTCTAGCATCTTTAGCACTGTTATTGCTTGGGAAATTTCAAGGATTTTAGAAGTTCTGCGCTAGAAATGAGAACGAAGACCAAATACATATTTCTTATGAGTCACAATATCACAGTCCACCCCTGGTTTTCAAACACGATTGTCATAACGTGATTATTATAGCAAAACAATAGTAAAAGNCTAAATGCAACCTTAAATACAATAGTAAAGAGAAATAGAGATAATGGCTAGCGTTTATCCCAATATCAAAGAAAAGCTTTCAAAGATTTACAGTCAAGTATGGAGTTTTCTGAAGGTTTTTTGGGGGTTAAAAAATATATATATATTTTATAATATATATATATGTTATATACCATAAAAAACTATATATATATATATATATATAGCTTGCTGTCAATTTATTTGTGAAATATGTAAAATTTTGTGAAATATTTTCATCTTTGAATATTTTCACGTTTACTTTCTTTTGTTCTGTTAGTTTGGGAAATTATCTTGAGTTAATCCTAATTTTAAAATAGCCAAGGGATTTCTGTTTCTGGTTATGCAGGTAAGGAGTTTAGAATTTGTCACTGCATTTTAACAAGTAAATAGCTGAAGGAACTGAAAAACAAACAACCTCCCCAAAACAAACAAAAACAAAAAAATGTCTTCCTGGATCTGTAAGTGAGGGAAGGACAGAGAGCAAACTGCTATCCCCAAGATTTGAGAGACAGACAAGTGAAAAAAGGCAGTCAAATAAGAAGTAGGAGTTTCCTGATTTCAAAACATTACAAAGCTAAAGAATCAAAACAGTTTGGCCAGTTGCATGAAGGAAGGCACATAGACCTATGGGATAGAAAACAAGATCCCAGAAATAAACCCCCATGTATATGGTCACATGATCCTCAACAATGTCAAGAGATCCCAATGAGAAAATGATGGCCTCTTCAATAAATAGCAATGTTAAAACTGGATAGAATGCAAAATGCAAAAGAAAGTAGTTGGACACTTTTCTTACAACATACAAAAAAATTAACTCAAAATGTACAAAAGACCTAAATTTAATACCCATCAATATAAAACCAGAAGAAAACAGGGGGGAAATTTCATGACATTGCATTTATCAAGAAATTTCTTGATAGAGGAGGAAAAAAGATGATGGAGGACTATGGGACCTTTTTTCAGCTGGTCCCCTGAATCGAGCTGGATATCTATCCGATCATCCTGAACACCCATGAAAACAGCCTGAGACATAGGAAGATATATCTTGATCTCTACAAACAAGCATCTCCTGCACTAGGTATTGAGGTACAAAGCAGGAAGCTGTGAATCTGCACACAGATATTGGAAGATAAATGGAAGGGGGAGGGAGCCACTGCACTAGCAGTAGCCTCCTGCACTGGGGAGCTGGCCGGACTCGTGGACCAGTAGGCCTGGAGAAAGCAGACTGAGACCGGGACTCAGGAGCATGAAGGACCAGACTGAAAACCGGAGCTCCAGAGTGCGTGAACCGCACTGAAATAGGGAGCTCGGTAAAATGCACAGGAACCAGGGTAGCTGGCGGTGTTGGAAGCACAAAGGCCAGAGAAATGCCAGCCCTGGGAGTGAGGACTGGAGAGTGGCTGTGGGGCACACAACCCAACATGCTGTGGGTTATTAGCAGTATGGACAAAAACAGAGTTAAAGTGGCCAGGAGAGCTCAGTAGAGAGCTGACTGCGATCTCTCTGTTCTGAGGCAGAGGCTTGAATATGGCCACTGTGGCTCTGATTCTCAGAAGAGTCACAGAAAACCACCACAGAAAGCCACCAGAGAACAAAAGCCTTGAAATACCGGTTCACATTGTGCCCATCCCCAACCCCCCTCACAGGGGACAGGACAACTGTACCCAAACAGGGTTGCCTGAGTATCAGCGTGGCAGGCCCCTCCCCAAAAGGCAGGCTGAAAAACAAGAGGACAACATCCCTAAAGTCCCTATAAAACAAGTGCACATTGCTTTGGTCCTGGTCAATAATTTGGGCTCTGTATATCCCCACAACCACTCCTCATCACAATGACAAGGAGGAGAAACCCCCAAAAAAGGAACGAAACAGAGACTCTGGCCTCTGCCACAGAACTAATAGATATGGATATAAACAACTTGTCAGATATGGAGTTCAGAGTAACAATGGTTAAGATGATGTGTAGGCTTGAAAAAATATTAACAAAAATATTAACGAGAATATAGAATCTCTAAAGGCAGAAATGAGAGCAAATCTGGCAGAAATTAAAAATGCTATGAATCAAATGCAGTCTAAACTGGATGCTCTGAGGGCCAGGGTAAATGAGGCAGAAGAAAGAATTAGTGAGTTGGAAGATGGGATCATAGAAAGGAAGGGAAAAGTGGGAACTTGGCTTAAAAAACTCCAATTTCAAGAATGTAGAATATGGGAGATTACTGACTCAATGAAACATTCCAATGTCAGAATCATTGGCATCCCCAAGGGGGTGGAGAAAAAGAGAGGTCTAGAAGAGATATTTGAACACATTGTTGCTGAGAACTTCCCTAAACTGGTGAAGGAAACAAGCATTCATGTCCAAGAGGCAGAGAGGACCCCTCCCAAGATCAATGAGAACAGACCAACACCACTTCACATAGCAGTACAGTTCGCAAATCTTAGATCCAAGTACAAAATCTTGAAAGTGGCCAGGGGGAAGAGATTCCTCACATACAGATGGAGGAACATCAGAATAAAATCAGATCTGTCTACAGAGACCTGACAAGCCAGAACAAGTTGGCAAGACATATTCAGAGCACTAAGTGAGAAGAACATGCAGCCAAGGATCCTTTATCCAGCAAGGCTATCATTCAGAATGGATGGAGAGACAAGGACCTTCCAAGACTGGCAGAAACTGAAAGAATATGTGACCACCAAGGCAGGCCTAAAAGAAGTATTAAGGGGGGGTTTTACAAAAGTAAAAAGACCCCAAGAATGATACATAAATTTAAAATCTATAGAACCAAATACTCCACAGGCAACATGACATCATTAAAATCATATCTCTCAGTAATCACTCTCAATGTGAATGGCCTAAATGCCTCATAAAATGCTACAGGGTTGCAGATTGGATAAAAAGACATGACCCATCCATTTGCTGTCTACAAGAGACTCATTTTGAACATAAAGATACATCCAGACTGAAAGTGAAGGTATGGAGAATTATGTTTCTTGGCAATGGACCTCAAAAGAAAGCTGTGGTAGCAATTCTCATATCAGACAAATTAGATTTTAAAGTAAAGACTCTAGTGAGAGATACAGAAGGACACTATATTTTTCTTAAAGGATGTATCCAACAAGTGGATATGACAATTATAAATATCTATGCCCCAACAGGGTACCAGCTATATACACAAGCCAGCTCTTAACCAGAATAAAGAAACATATAGATAATAATACGTTAACAGTAGAGAAGCTCAAACATTCTGCTCTCAGCATTAGACAGAACACCTCAGTAGAAAATCAACAAAGGAAGAAGAGCTTTGAATGACATACTGGACCAGGTGGACCTCATAGATATATACATATCACTACACCCCAGAATAACAGAATACTCATTCTTTTCTAATGCACATGGAACTTTCTCCAGAATAGACCATATACTGGGTCACAAAACAGGTCTCAACCAATATAAAAAGACTGAGATCATTCCCTGCATATTCTCAGACCACAATGCTTTGAAATTGGAACTAAATCAAAAGGAAAAATTTGGAAGAAACTCAAACACTTGGAAACTAAGAACAATCCTGCTCAAGAATGATTAGGTAAGCCAGGAAATTAAAAATCAATTTAAACAATTTTTGGAGACTAAGGAGAATGAAAACACATTGGTCCAAAACCTATGGGACACTGCATAGGCAGTCCTAAGGGGAAAATACATAGCCATCCAAGCCTCACTCAAAAGAACTGAAAAATCTAAAATGCAGTTTTCATATTCTCACTTCAAGAAGCTGGAGCTGGAACAGAAGAACAGGCCTAACCCACACACGAGAAAGCAGCTGATCATGATTAGAGCAGATCAATCAATTAGAAACCAGGAGCACAGTAGAGCAGATCAACAGAACTAGAAGCTGGTTCTTTGAAAGAATAAATAAGATCAAAAATGTTTTCAAAATGGAACAGGAGAAAAATATTCTCAGCAACCTTAAAAACAATGAGTATACCATGTCCACACACTGGCCCTGGAATACAATGAGAGAGAGATATTAAGCAGTTCTACTTGGGTTAGTCCCAATTTGCTTTTTAATGTTTAGTTTTTCATTTTTTTATGATTATCTTATTAATAGTAATTGAAGTATAATTAACATGCAATGCTTTAGAAATTTCAAGAGTACAACATTTTGATGCGGCAATTCCACACATCACTCAGTGCTCACCACAATAAGTGTACTCACAGTCTGTCACCATACAATGTTATTACAGTATCATTGACTACATTTCCTATGCTGTACTTTATATCCCCATGAGTTACTCATTTTAAATACAGTATTTTTGTACTAGAAGTTTGTAAATATGAATCCTTTTTATTTATCTTACTCATGCCTCACCCTCATCTTCCCCCTGGCAACCACCATTTCATTCTGTTTTTAACAGGTTGGTTTTTGTTTGTTTCTTTGTTCATTTATTTTTTTGTTTTGTTTTGTTTTTAGATTCCACATATAAATGAAATCATATATTTGTCTCTCTCTTCTGACATATTTCACTTAGTATGATATCCACTAGATCCATCCCATATTTTCCAAATGGCAAGATTTCATTCTTTTTTATGCCTAAAAAAATCTATTGTGTGTATACCACATCATTATCATTTATCTAGCAATGGGCACTTGTGTTGCCTCTGCATCTTGACTATTGTAAATAATGCTGCTACAAACTTAGAGGTGTCTATATCTTTGTGAAATAGTGTTTTTATTTTCTTTGGATAAGTATTGAGTAGTGGGATTAATGGGACATATGATATTTCTATTTTGAATTTTTTGAGGAACCTCCAAACTATATCCACAATGGCTTCCCCAATTTACTTCCCACCAATAGTGCATGAGGTTGCCTTTTCTCCTCATCCTTGCCAATAGTTATTTCTTGTGTTTTTTATTTTATTCATCCTAACAGGTGTAATATAATATCTCACTGTGATTTTAATATGATTTCCTGGATGATTAATAATATTGAGTACTTGATTAATCTATTGATTTTTATTCAGTTATACTTAACATACAGTGTTATATTAGTTTCAGCTGCATAATATAATTATTCAATAATTCTATACATTTCTCAGTGTTTATCAAGGTAAGTGTATTCTTAATCCCATTTATCTATTGCACTCATCTCCCCACCCATCTTGTAACCACCAGTTTGTTCTGTATTTTTAAGAATGTGTTTTTTAGGAAGACAAGACGGCAGTGAAATAGGAGGACTAGGCTCACCTTCTCCCACCAACATGACTAGATAAATATCAAATCATTCCAAATACTACATAAATCAATCTCAAGACGGATAGGACAAACTCAACAACTGAAAGGGGAGAAGATATCACATTGTAGAACAAAGGAAGTGTGGAGATGTGTTTTGGGGGAAAATGGATTGCAGGTGCTGCGAAAGGGAGGGAGCCATGCTTGTGGAGACCGTTAAGAGAGTGTAGAATCCACAGAGGATTGCACAAGGAGAACATTTCCCCAAAGTCATTGGCTGGGAAAATGAGAAGGGCTGATTTTTGTGAATTCTTGCAACTAGATGGGCTTAATGCCCGGAGTTTTAAAGGTCAATGGGCTTGGCTGGGGTAGAGCCCTGAGGGTGCTTCCTTGCTTATGGAGAGAAGGCAGGCAAACAACCTAGGGGCAGATGACCCTAAGAAGTGCCTAAGACATCCAGGGGAGGCATTTCTCACTCTTCCTGGAGCACCTCTTTGAGAGGTGGCATTCAGTGAGACAAAGGAGTCCACCAGCACCATTTCCCTTCCCTCCTCCTCAGAATAGATCAGAAACACTTGCTGAGGGAAGCTAACCCTGACACTGGCTGCCTCACTTGCTTTCCGCAGGTCCCAGGCCACTCACTCTGATGCAACTGCCCTTCTCAGTTAAATCTGCATCAATCCCAGTGTGTCAAGGCCCTCCACCAGAAGATCAGCACGGGCCCCTGCCATAGAACATCCCTAAAGTTTGGAGTTTTAAGGATCAGCAGGCTTGACTGGGATAGAGTCCTAGGTGCACTCTGCTGCTCCTGGCAGGCAAAGAGCCTGGAGACAGACAGTGTGAAAATGAAGATCTGAAAAATGCATGGGACACATAGGGGGAGATGATTTGCTCTTCTGGAAGTGCATCCCTGAAAGCAGCAAGCACAGAGGCCCCTCTTCCTGGATGAAGGAGCTTAAATCAGCTTCAGTAAACAACACCACACCAATACTGGATTGCTAACCTGATTACACCAAGACCCACCCCCTGTGCTGTGCTGGTACTGCTTTTCTGGGGAAAGTATGCATAAGTCCCAGCCCAATGGGTCCCTTCCCTAGAAGACCAGCAGAAACCCTTGCACACACCAGGCCTCCCAACCAGAGAGTTCTGCAAGGCTTCAGTTCTAGTGGAAGTAAAATCATGTCTCATTTAATAAGCAGACTAGTGCATACCTAGCTGAAACTCAGAACACTAGCCAAGGTCTAAACACTCCCTACTTCAGGCAAGGAGAGCCTGTGCAGAAGATGGGCCTGAAGAATAGGACAGCCAAAATAATAGCAAAGTGCACCAGCACACACCAGAGACACACCTGGAAGCACAAGGCCTTGGACACTGTATGACCTCTTCTTAATAAAGCCATTGCACATAGGAGCAAGAAACGTAACAGGCTTTTTTAACACAGAGAAGACTGAGAGTTAGTCAAATGGCAAGATGGAGGAATACATCCCAAATGGAAGAACAAGATAAGGTCATGGGCATAGATCTAGTTGTAACAGTTATAAGTAATATGCATGATGGCGAATTTAAAGCAACAATCATAGGTATACTCACTGGGTTGGTGAGAACAGGAGACTACAAGGACTCTCTTACTGAAGAGATAAAAGAATTAAAAAAAAAGTCTGAAATGAAAAATACAATAACTGAAATTCAAAACAGACTGGATGCAATAAGCACAAGAATGGAAAAAGCAGATGAAGGAATAGATATAGAAGTGGTATAGAATATAAAATAATGGAAAACAATGAAGATGAACAAAAGAGAAAAAGAAGAGTTATGGAACAGGAGAATTGACTTAGGGAAGAAAGTGGCACATCAAATATAATAACATTACTATCATTGGAGTCCCAGAAGAAAAGAGAGAAAAGGGGGCAGGAAATTTACTTGAAAAATAATAAAACTTTAATAAAGTAATATAAAAAACCCTGAAAACTTCACATATCTGGGGGAAGGAAACAGATATCAAGATAAAAAAAAAAGATCCAGGGGGAACAGAGAACTCCCATCAAAATCAACAAAAGCAAGCCAACACCAAGACATATTATAGTAAAATTTCTAAAATATGATGACAAAGAAGTATCCAAAAGTCAGCAGGGCAAAATAAGTCCCTAACTTACAAGGGAAGACCTATAAGGCTAGCTGTAGACGTCTCTACGGAAATTTCACAAGCCAGGAGTGGCATGATCTATTCGATGTGCTGAATGGGGAAAATATGCAGCAAGAATACTCCATCCAGCAATGCTGTCATTGAGAATAGATAGAAGAGATAAAGAGCTTCCAAGAAAAACAAAAACTAAAGGAGTTTGTGACAATTAAAACAACCCTGCAAGAAATGTTAAAGGGGACTCTCTGAGTAGAAAGAAAAGATGAAAAGTGACAGAGACTAGAAAAGAAGAGAGAAAATCTCCAGAAACAATGAAAAAAAAAAACAACAAGTAATAAAATGACACAAAATTTATACCTATCAATAATTACTCTGAATGTAAATGGACTAAATGCTCCAGTCAAAAGACATAAGGAGGGCACGTATTGTATGGTGCACTGGGTGTTATATGCAACTAATGAATCATGGAAATTTACATCAAAAACCAGGGATGTACTGTATGGTGACTAACATAATATAATAAAAAATATTATTATTAAAAAATAAATAAATTTCTCTTTGCATTAATTAAAAAAGACAAAAGATATCAGAATGGATAAAAACAAAGCAAAACAAACAAAAAACAAGACCTATTTATGTGTTGCCTACAAAAGACTTATTTTAGACCTAAAGACAACTGCTACGTTGAAAGTAAGGGGAATAGAGAACCATTGATCATGCAAACTGACATCAAAAGAAAGCCAGAGTAAAAATACTTGTATCATGGGGTGCCTGGGTGGCACAGTGGTTAAGCATCTGCCTTCAGCTCAGGGCATGATCCCAGAGTTGTGGGATCGAGCCCCACATCAGGCTCCTCTGCTATGAGCCTGCTTCTTCCTCTCCCACTCCCCCTACTTGTGTTCCCTCTCTCACTGGCTGTCTCTATCTCTGTCAAATAAATAAATAAAATCTTTAAAAAAAAAAGAAATACTTGTATCAGAAAAACTAGATTTTAAACCAAAAACTGAAACAAGACATAAGAAGGGCACAATGTCATAATAAAGGGAACTATCCAAAAGGATATCTTACAATTGTAAATATTTATGTCCCCAATGTGGGAGCACCCAAATATATAAAATAATTAATAACAAACATAAATAAACTCATAATAATACAATAAAGTAGGGAACTTTAACAACCAGTTACATCAATGGTCACATCACTGAAGCAGAAAATGAACAAGGATGCAATGGCTTTGAATGACATAGTGGACCAGATGGACTTAACAGATATATTCAGAATGTGTCATCCTAAAGCAGCAGAATACTCATTCTTTTTGCATGAATATGGGGCATTCTCATATTGTCCAGAATAGGTCACAATTAGGTCACCAACCAGGCTTCAACAGGTACAAAAAGATTGAGATTATACCATGCATATTTTCTGACTAAAATGCTATGAAACTTGAGGTTAAACACCAGAAAAAGTTTGGAAAAGCCACAAATACCTGGTGGTTAAAAACATGTTACTAAGGAAATAGTGGGCCGAACAAGAAATCAAAAAGAAATTTTAAAAAAAGGGAAACAAATGAAAATGAAGCCTTTCATTTAAGATCAGGAACACGACAAGGATGCCCACTCTCACCACTATTATTCAACATAGTACTAGACGTCCTTGCAACAACAATCAGACAACAAAAAGGGATAAAAGGTATACAAATTGGCAAAGAAGTCAAACTCTCTCTCTTTGCAGATGACATGATACTCTATATGGAAAACCCAAAAGAATCCACCCCCAAACTACTAGAAGTTATGGAGCAATTCAGTAATGTGCGATATACAAAATCAACGCTCAGAAATCAGTTGCATTTCTATACACGAACAATGAGACTGACGAAAGATAAATTAGGGAACCCATCCCATTTACAATAGCACAGAAAATCATACATTATCATGGAATTAGCTTAACCAGAGACATAAAGGATCTATATTCCAGAAACTGCAAATCACTCTTGAAAGAAATTAAAGAAGAAACAAAAAGATGGAAAAATATTCCATGCTCATGGATCAGAAGAATTAACATAGTTAAAATGTCCATGCTACTCAGAGCAATCTACACTTTCAATGCAATCCCGATCAAAATACCAATGAAATTTTTCAAAGAACTGGAACAAACAGCCCTTAAACTTGTGTGGAACCAGAAAAGGGTCCGAATCTCTGAGGAATTGTTGAAAAGGAAAAACAAAGATGGGGGCATCACAATTCTGGATTTCAAGTTGTACTGCAAAGCTGGGATCACCAAGAGAGCATGGTACTGCCACAAAAGCAGACACATAGACGAATGGAACAGAATAGAGAACCCAGAAATGGATCCTCGGCTCTTTGGGCAAATAATCTTTGACAAAGCAGGAGAAAGAAAATATCCAGTGGAAAAAAGAAAATCTCTTCAGTAAATGGTGCTGGGAAAATTGGACAGCTACATGCAAAAGAATGAAACTTGACCACTCTCTCACACCATACACAAAGAGAAACTCCAAATGGATGAAAGACCTCGATGTTAGACAGGAATCCATCAAAATCCTAGAGGAGAACATAGGCAGCAACCTCTATGACATCAGCCACAGCAACTTTTTTCATGACTCATTTCCAAAGGCAAGAGAAAAAAAAGATAAAATGAACTTGTGGGACTTCATCAAGATAAAAAGCTTCTGTACAGCCAAGGAAACAGACAAAAAGAACTAAGAGACAGCCCACGGAATGGGAGAAGATATCTGCAAATGAAACCACAGATAAAAGACTGGTATCCAAGATCTACAAAGAACTTCTCAAACTCAATACATGAGAAGCAAATAAACAAATCAAAAAATGGGCAGAAGATATGAACACTTTTCCAATGAAGACATACAAATGGCTAACAGGCACATGAAAAAATCTTCAAAATCATTAGCCATCAGGGAAATTCAAATCAAAACCAAACTGAGAAACCACCTTACACCAATTAGAATGGCAAAAATTAACAAGACAAGAAACAACAATTGCTGGAGAGGATGTGGAGAAAGGGGATCCCTCCTACATTGTTGGTGGGAATGCAAGTTGGCACAGCCACTCTGGAAAACAGTGTGGAGGTCCCTTAAAAAGTTAAAAATTGAGCTACCCTATGACCCAGCTACTGCACTACTGGGTATTTACCCCAAAGATAAAGATGTAATGAAGAGAAGGGCCATATTCACCCCAACGTTCATCACAGCATTGTGCACAAGAGCTAAATCATAGAAGGAGCCAAGATGCCCTTCAACAGATGACTGGATTAAGAAGATGTGGTCCATATATACAATGGAATATTACTCAGCTATCAAAAAGAATGATTACACAACATTTGCTGCAACACGGACGGCACTGGAGGAGATAATGCTAAGTGAAATAAGTCAAGCAGAGAAAGACAATTATCATATGATTTCACTCATCTATGGAACATAAGAAGTAGGAAGATCAGGGTGTTCTAAGATGGCGGAGGAGCAGGAGACCTAAAATTCGTCTGGTCCCAGGATTGCAGCAAGAGAGCTACCAAACCTTTCTGAATACCTATGAACGCAACTGGGGAATGAGGAAAAGAGTAGCAGAGAATCTATGAACAGAAAAGCGACCACTTTCTTCAAGGAGGAGAAAACATGGTGGGGGAGTAGGAGACCCTTTCTAAGCTGGTCCCGAGTCAAGCTGGATATCTACCAGACCATCCTGAACACGCACAGAATCAGCCTGAGATGCAAAAAGATACACCTGGATCTGTACAAATGAACATCTCCAGCGCTGAGTATTGAGGTATGATACGGGGAGCTGTGAATCCGTGCACAGATATAGGAAGATAAACCGAAGGGTGAGGGAGCCTCTGCACTCGAGCGCTGGGAAGCAGTAGCCCCTGGTGCTGGGGAGTGAGCTGGACTCGCAGACCAGCACCCGCAAGAGAGCAGACTGAGACAGTGAGCCTGGGAACATGCGTGACCAGACTGAAAACCGGAGTTCCGGAGTGCTCACTGGAATGGGATTAAATCCAGGAGCTCGGGAGCACACACGTGTCCAAACTGAAAACAGGAGCTCTGGAACACACCCTGGAACTAGACTGAAACCGAGAGCTTCGGGGTGTGCAACCAGACTGAAAACTGGTACTCCAGAGCATACGCAAACCATGAGGAAACAGGGAGCTCAGGAGCTTGGGAATGCACGTGGGAACTGGGGGCGACGGTTGGTGTTAGAAGCATAAATGACAGAGACGCTCCGGCCCTGGAAGTGAAGGCTGGGACACAAGCTATGGGGCGCACATCCCGGGTTGCTGCAGAGTTTTTAGCAGCACCGATAGAAACAGAGTTAAAGTGGCCAAGAGAGGTCAGTGGAGAGAAACTACGATCTCTCAGCTCTGAGACAGAGGCTAGGATACAGTCACTGCTGCTCTGACTCTCAGAAGAGGCACAGAAAACCACCAGGGAAAGCTGCCAGAGAACAAATGCCCAGAAATACCAGCTCATATTGTGCCCATCCCCATCCCCCTTCGCAGGGGACAAGACCACTCTACCCAAACAGGGTTTCCTGAATATCAGTGCAGCAGGCCCCTCACCCAGAAGGCAGGCTGAAAAATCAGGAAGCCGACATCCCAAATGTCCCTATAAAACAAGTGCACACTGCCTGTGTCCTGGTCAATGACTTGGGCTCTGGGCATCCCCACAACCTCTCATCATCAGAATGATGAGAAGGAAAAATACCCTCACAACAAAGAAAAGATAATAAGTCTGTGGCCTCTGCCACAGAACTGATGGATATGGATATAACCAAACTGTCAGAAATGGAGTTCAGAATAACAATGGTCAAGATGATGTACAGGCTTGAAAAAACTATTAATGAAAATATTAACGAGAATATAGAATCTCTAAGGGTGGAAATGAGAGCGAGTCTGGCAGAAATTTATAATGCTATGAATCAAATGCAGTCTAAACTAGATGCTCTGACATCCAGGATAAATGAGGCAGAAGAACGTATTAGTGGATTGGATGTTGGGATGGTAGAAGAGAAAGTTAAAACAGAAACTTGCCTCAAAAAAATCCAATCTCAAGAATGCAGATTATGGGAGATTACTGACTAAATGAAACGTTCCAATGTCAGAATCATCGGCATCCCCGAGGGGGTGGAGAAAGAGAGAGGTCTAGAAGAGATATTTGAACAAATTGTAGCTGAGAACTTCCCTAATCTGGCAAAGGAAACAAGCATTCGTGTTCAGAAAGCAGAGAGGACCCCTCCCAAAGTCAATGAGAACAGACCTACACCATGTCACGTCATAGTGCAATTCACAAATATTAGATCCAAGGATACAGTATTGAAAGCAGCCAGGGGGAAGAAAATCCTTACGTAGAGAGGGGAAAATATCAGAATAACGTCAGACCTGTCTACAGAGACCTGGCAGGCTAGGAAGAGTTGGCAGTGTATTTTCAAAGCCCTATTTGAGAAGAACATGGAGCCAAGGATCCTATATCCAGCAAGGCTGTCATTCAGATTGATGGAGAGATAAGGAACTTCCAGGATTAGCAGAAACTGAAGGAATTCGTAACCACTAAACCAGCCCTACAGGAGATATTAAGAGGGTTCTATAAAAGTTAAAAGACCCCAAGAGTGATGCAGAAGAGAAATTTACAATCTATAGAAACAAAGAATTCACAGGAAACATAACATCATTAAAATCATATCTCTCAATAATCGCTCTCAATGTGAATGGCCTAAATGTTCCCATAAAATGCCACAGGGCTGCGGATTGGATAAAAGGCATGACCCATCATTTTGCTGTCTGCAAGAGACTCATTTTGAACCTAAAGGTACATCCAGAATGAACATGAAAGGATGGAAAACAATTTTTATGCCAATGGACCTCAAAAGAAAGCTGAGTTAGCAATTCTCATATCAGACAGATTAGATTTTAAACTAAAGACTGCAGTGAGAGGTACAGAAGGACACTATATTATTCTTAAAGGATGTATCCAGCAAGTGGATATGACAATTATAAATATCTATGCCCCCATGAGGGAAGCAGCTAGATACATAAGCCAACTCATAACCAGAATAAAAAGACATATAGATAATAATACATTAATAGTAGGGGACATCAACACTCCACTATCAGCATTAGACAGACCAACTAAGCAGAAAATCAACAAAGAAACAAGAGCTTTGAATGACATACTGGAACAGATGGACCTCATAGATATATATAGAACAATACAACCCAGAACTACAGCATACTCATTCTTTTCGAATGCACATGGAACTTTCTCCAGAATAGTCCATATACTAGGTCAGAAAACAGGGCTTAACATATAACAAAAGACTGAGATTATTCCTTGCATATTCTCAGACCACAATGCTTTGAAACTGGAACTCAATCACAAGGAAAAATTTGGAAGAAACTCAAACACTTGGAAACTAAGAACCATCCTGCTCAAAATGATTGGGTAGAGCAGGAAATTGAAAATCAATTTAAACAATTTCTGGAGACCAATGAGAATGAAAAAACATCAGTCCAAAACCTGTGGACACTGCAAAGGCAGTCCTAAGTGGAAAATACATAGCTGTCCAAGCCTCACTAAAAAGAATAGGAAAATCTAAAATACAGTTTTTATATTCTCACCTCAAGAAGCTGGAGCTGGATCGGAAGAATAGGCCTAACCCACGCGCGAGACGAAAGGTGATCAAGATTAGAGCAGAGATCAATGAATTAGAAACCAGGAGCACAGTAGAGCAGATCAACAGAACTAAAAGCTGGTTCTTTGAAAGAATAAATAAAACAGATAAACCACTGGCAAGACTTACTCAAAAGAATAGAGAAAGGACCCAAATTAATAAAATTAAGAATGAAATGGGAGAGGTCACAACCAACAACAATGAAATAGAAGGATCATTAGAAAATTTATCAACAGCATTATGCCAATAAATTAAACAACCTGGAAGAAATGGATGCCTTCCTGGAAGCCTATAAACTACCAAGACTGAAACAGGAAGAAATTGATTATTTAAACAGACCGATTAATTATTGAAGAGATTGAAGCAGTGATCAAAAACCTCCCCAAAAACACGAGTCCAGGGCCTGACAGATTCCCTGGGCAATTCTTCCAAACATTCAAAGAAGAAATAATACCTATTCTCCTGAAGCAATTTCAAAAAATAGAAACAGAAGGAAAATTACCAAACTTATTCCATGAGGCCAGTATCACCTTGATCCCCAAACCAGGCAAAGACCCCATCAAAAAGGAGAATTACAGAATGATTTCTCTGATGAATATGGATGCCAAAATTCTCAACAAGATCCTAGCTAATAGGATCCAAAAGTACATTAAAAGTATTATTCATCAAGACCAAGTGGGATTCATCCCTGGGATGCAAGTGTGGTTCTACATTCACAAATTGTTCAGTGTGATACACCATATCAACAAAAAAGAGTCAAGAACCATATGGTCCTCTCAATTGATGCAGAAAAAGCATTTGACAAAATACAGTATCCTTTACTGATTAAAACCCTTCAGAGTGTAGGGATAGAGGGTACATTCCTCAATTTCATAAAAACCATCTAAGAAAAGCCTACAGCGAATATCATTTTCAACAGGGAAAAGCTGAAAGCCTTTCCCTTAAGATCAGGAACACGGCAAGGATGCCAAGTCTCGCCATTATTATTCAACATAGAAATAGACGTCCTTGCAACAGCAATCAGACAACAAAAAGGGATAAAAGGTATCCAAATTGGCAAAGAATAAGACAAACTGTCTCTCTTTGCAGATGGCAAGATACTCTATATAGAAAACCCAAAAGACTCCACCCCCAAACTACTAGAACTTATAGAACAATTCAGTACTGTGGCGGGATACAAAAATCAATGCTCAGACATCAGTTGCATTTCTATACATGAACAATGAGACTTAAGAAAGAGAAATTAGGGAATCCATTCCATTTACAATAGCACCAAAAATCATCCATTATCTTTGTATTAACTTAACCAGAGATGTAAATGTTCTATATTCTAGAAACTACAAATCATTCTTAAAAGACATTGAAGAAGAAATAAAAAAGATGGAAAAATATTCCATGCTCAATGATGAGAAGAATGAACATAGCTAAAATGTCCATGCTACCCAGAACAATCTACTCTTTCAATGCCATCTCGATCAAAATACCAATGTCATTTTTCAAAGAACTGGAACAAACAGCCCTTAAATTTGTGTGGAACTAGAAAAGACCCCGAATCTCCAAGGAATTGTTGAAAAGGAAAAATAACGCTGGGGGCATCACATTGCCAGACTTCAAGCTATACTACAAAGCTGTGATCACAAAGACAGCATGATACTAGCACAAAAACAGACACATAGACCAATGGAACAGAATAGAGAACCCAGAAATGGACCCTCGGCTCCATGGGCAACTAATCTTTGACAAAGAAAGAAAAAACATCCAGTAGAAAAAAGACAGTCTCTTCAATAAATGGTGCTGGGAAAATTGGACAGTTACATGCAAAAGAATGAAACTTGACCACTCTCTCACACCATACACAAAGAGAAACTCCAAATGGTTGAAAGACCTTGATGTGAGACAGGAATCCATCAAAATCCTAGTGGAGAACATAGGCTGCAACCTCTATGACATTGGCCACAGCAACTTTTTTCATGACTCATTTCCAAAAGCAAGAGAAAAAAAAAGATAAAATGAACTTGTGGGACTTCATCAAGATAAAAAGCTTCTGTACAGCAAAGGAAACAGTCAAAAAAACTAAGAGACAGCCCACGGAATGGGAGAATATATTTGCAAATGACACTACAGATAAAAGACTTGTCTCCAAGAATTACAAAGAACTTCTCAAACTCAATACATATGAAACAAATAATTAAATCAATAAATGGGCAGAAGATATGAACGGACACTTTTCTAATGAAGACATACCAATAGCTAACAGACATATGAAGAAGATGTTCAAAATTGTTAGCTATCAGGGAAATTCAAATCAAATCCACCTTGAGATACTACCTTACACCAGTTAGAATGGCAAAAATGGACAAGGCGGGAAACAACAAATGTTGGAGAGGATGTGGAGAAAGGGGATCCCTCCTACACTGTTGGTGGGAATGCAAGTTGGTGCAGCCACTTTGCAAAACAGTGTGGAGGTCCCTTATACAGTTTCAAATTGAGCTACCCTCTAATCCAGCAATTGCACTACTGGGTATATACCCCAAATATACAGACGTAGTGAAGAGAATGGCCATATGCACCCCAATGTTCATAGCAGCAATGTCCACAATAGCTAAATCGTGGAAGGACCGAGATGTCCTTCAACCGATGACTGGATTAAGAAGATGTGGTCCATATATACAATGGAATATTACTCAGCCATCAGAAAGAACAATTACACAACATTTGCTGCAACATGGACGGGACTTGGAGGAGATAATGCTAAGTGAAATAAGTGAAGCAGAGAAAGACAATTATCATATGGTTTCACTCATTTATGGAACATGAGAGATAGGAGGATCTGTGGGAGAAGGAGTGGAGGAAGATTGGGGGGGTAAACAGAAGGGCGAATTAACCATGAGAAACTGTGGACTGTGGGGAACAAACTGAGGCCTTCAGAGGGGAGGGGGTTGGGGGATTTGGATCGGCTGGTGATGGGTATTAAGGAAGGCACATATTGCATCATGCACTCAGTGTTATATGCAAGTAATGAATCATGGAACATTGTATCAAGAACTGGCGATGTACTGTATGGTGACTAATATAACAAAATAAATATTGTTTCAAAAATAATAGCATAAAAAAATAAAGTAACTGTCTCCAAAGAAAAAGTATTGAGAAAGAGGAGATGGAGACCAGAGTCTGAACCTTAGATTATAATTACAGTTAGAATGGACAATTTAGATACAACTACCATAGGATGAGTACAATCAGAGCAGATTTGAGCAGTGCATATCACTCGAAGTAAAGAGGCTTTAACAACAGTGGGGGCTGCTTTGAAGAGTTCAAGATGGGGGTATTAAGGAAATTTATGAAAGGGGTTTAGTTAGGCAAGGAAACATGTGGTCCTAAACTTTCTGCCCAAAGACTAGATAACCACATCATGGATATCATAGAAAAAAGCTCCAAACTTGGTGTGATATTGGTTTACATTAATGCTTTTTAACTATGGTTTTTCAAAAGTGTAGTTCCTAATGGGAGCAAAGTATACAAGTTTATAAATGATTTGCTTTTTATAATAATAAATCAAAGCACATTAATTTATCCAAAAAAAAAAAACCCACAAAGAGTGTTATTAATGGAATAGGTCAAAAAGAAAAGCAGCCTGAAATAATACACACAGATGATCTTTGCCATTTGGTCTGTGTTCAGTCTCAGATGTGAATAAGGACATAAAAGTAATTCATGTGGTGAATGAAAAGGATCAAGCACTTGAAACAAGCCAAGCATGAGAAAAATTAACATATTTTAAGACAAGCCACAGTCACTAAGGTGACATCTTAAATCCTGTGTTTGTTCACTGGAATATAACTACCCCACACAGCCTGCAGTGTATTCTAATATTAGGCCTATGGTCTGTAGACCTAAGCGTTATGTGAAATGTGTTATTTGTGAGTGCAATTTCAAGACTTATTTTTTCTTTAGTCCTTAACTTTGGTCCTTCATTTATCATTCACATCAATGACACAGTATTTGCCTTTAAGAAATGATATTATACATTTTTAAAAGCCAGCAATTCCATTCTGTTTCACAAGAATACATTTGGCATTAAATAGTGCATGGGCTGCTTTTTCAGGAATAGTGTTTTGCTTGTTTTATATGCTTGAAATTCAGGACAGTACACAGATAGATATGTTTTCTTTCTTAAGAAGTTTAAATTAAATAAGTTTAAATTAAAAAAGAGAAAAGTTTAAATTAAAAAAAAATCATTTCTAACTGACCACATTCTCACCCTTTGGTTTTTGATATGCATTGCATCCAGACAGAAATCCTTTTTTTCAAAATCCAATAGATATTGTGGCAATAGACTAACATAGTTCTTTTGCATTTATGCACTTGGGATTTTTTTTCCTCTAAGACCTATACTTTGCAACAGCTATTCTAAATACTTTTTTTGTAATTATTTGCAAGCACTGAGGACTTTATTAAAAAATGTATAACACAGCTATAAGAATTCATTTTTCTTTTACAGTATCCACAATCCTAATGCTCAAAATCTTAATTCACTTGAACGTTTATAATAGAAAGTTTTATGGAGATGCTTATATAGCTAAATTTATAGAAAGTAAGTCAATTAGTGCCGTTTGAATAACATGTTAATAAAATCAGGTGGCAGTTCCCCTCCTAATTCACGCCTATTTGTTTTGCTCTGCCAAAAGTTCTCCAGCAAAACGACTGAACATTTAAAACCAACTAACTACTGTCCAAATATATATCATTCATTTACAAAAAGAAATCCAACCCATTACCCTGCAATGTGTAAGAGATTGGATCAGTTCAAATTCAAGTGTGAATCTATAGATTTTAAAATTTTAGGAGATAAAAATCACAGGGGGAAAAACTGTGAGCTTCTAAATAAATCAAAATATCATTGGAAGTCTCCGATGCAAAGCAAGTCATTGCCTAGCACTGTCTGCCAATTATCTGATTCTGCCTGGCACAGGGTAGGCAATCTATGCCATTCAAAGTCCAAAGAGATACAAATTCTGTCTGTTGGAGGGACGATCAATCTTCCACCACAAAAGGCAATTTTTCCCAAACAAACACAGGCAATTTAGCATCTATGAAGAGATTTATTTCAGTATTATCTATGTATATGTGCATAAAAATTTGAATTCTTGGGGCGCCTGGGTGGCACAGCGGTCGAGCGTTTGCCTTCGGCTCAGGGCGTGATCCCGGCGTTGTGGGATCGAGCTCCGCATCAGGCTCCTCCGCTACGAGCCTGCTTCTTCCTCTCCCATTCCCCCTGCTTGTGTTCCCTCTCTCGCTGTCTCTATCTCTGTCAAATAAATAAAAAATCTTTAAAAAAAATTTAAAAAAATTTGAATTCTTTTTGAACAAGTTGTAACATCTTACCAGATTCCTCATTAAAGAGTTCAGTAAATCTTCAAAAAAAAAAAAAAAAGAAGTAGGAAGATCAGTAGGAGAAGAAAGGAATAATGAAAGGGCGGGTAATCAGAAGGGGGAATGAAGCATGAGAGACTATGGACTCTGAGAAACAAATTGAGGGCTTCGGAGGGGAGGGGGGTGGGGGAATGGGATAGGCTGGTGATGGGTAGTAAGGACGGCACATATTGCATGGTGCACTGGGTGTTATACGCAACTAATGAATCATTGAACTTTACATCAAAAAATTAAAAATAAATTAAAAATAAATAAAATAAAAAAGCAGATTTCATGCCACAAAAATTTAAAAAAGAAACTTAAAAAAAAGAACACTTAAATGAAAGAAGGAGCTGGTTCTTTAAAAAAAGTAATAGTATTGATAAACTCTTAGCTAGACTAATCAAAGAGAAAAAAAGAAGGGACCCAAATATTTAAAATCATAAATGAGAGAGGGGAAGTAACAAATATTACCATAGAAATACAAACAATTATAAGAGATTATGAAAAATTATATGCCAACAAAATGGACAACCTGGAAGAAATAGATAGGCTCCTAGAAAAATAAACTACCAGAACCAAAATAGGAAGAAATAAAGAACTTAAACAGACTGATAGCAAACAAAGAAATTGAAAAAGTAAATAAAAAATTTCTCACAAAACAAAAGTGCTTGTCCAGAAGAATTCACAGGAGAGTTCTACCAAATATTTAAAGAAAATTTAGCCCCTATTTGTGTCAAACTGTCCAAAAAAATAAAAATAGAAGGAAAAATTCCAAACACATTCTATGAGGCTAGTATTACCTTGATTATAAACCTAGACAAAAACCTGACTAAAAAAGAGAACTACAGGCCAATATTCCCAATTAACATGGGTGCAAAAGTTATCAACAAAATGCTAGCAAATCCAATCCAATAGTAAGTTAAAAGGATTATTCACTATGGTGAAATATGATTTATTCCTGAGCTCCAAAGGTGTTTCAATTTGCAAATTAATCAATGAGGTACACCATTAATAAAAAGAAAGAATAAGAACCATGTGATCCTTTCAATAGATTCAGAGAAAGCATTTGACAAAGTACAACATAAAACCCCTCAACAAAGTAGGGTTAGAGGGAACATACCACAACTTAATAAAGTCCATATATGAGAAAACTACAAGTAATATCATCCTCCTTGGGTAAAAACAGAGATCTTTTCCTCTACAGTCAGTAACAAGACAAGGATGTCCACTCTAACCATTGTTATTTTACATGGTACTAGAAGTCCTGGCCTCAGCAATCAGACAACAAAAAGAAATACAAGATATCCAAATTGGCAGGGAAGAAGTCATTTACCATTTGTAAGTGACAATTATACTCTATATAGAAATACCAAAAGATGTAACCAAAAAAATGAAATGCAAGAACTGATAAATGAATTCAGCAATGGATAGAAGATCAAGGTACAAACATCTGTTCCAATTCTATGCACCACTAATGTAGCACCAAAAGGAAAAATCAAGGAATCAATCCCATTTAACAATTGCAGCAAAAAGTATAAAATACATAAGAATAAACCTAACCAAAGAGGTAATAGGTCTGCACTCTGAAAATTATAGAACACTTATGAATTAAATTGAAGAGGACACAAAGAAATGGAAGAATATCCCATGCTCCTGGATTCAAAGAAGAAATATGGTTAAAATGTCTGTATTACCAGAAGCAATCTACACATTTAATGCAATCTCTATCAAATTGCTACCAGAATTTTTCACAGATTTCTAAAAAACGATCCTAAAATTTGTATGAAATCACGAAGAACTCAAAAATAGCAAACGTAATCTTGAAAAACTAAAGAAATCTGTAGGCATCATGATTCCAGACTTTAAGTTATATTACAAAGCTATAGTGATCAAGACAGTATAGTACTGGTAGAAAACAGACACATAGATCAATGACATAGAATAGAAAATCCAGAAATGAGCCCACAACTGTGTGGACAATTAATATTCCACAAATCATGATAGAATATCCAATGAAAAAAAGACATTCTTTTCAAAATATGGAGTTGGGAAAACTGGGCAACAGCAAACAAACAGAATGAAACTAGACCACTTTCTTACACCATACATAAAAATAAAATCGGAATGGTTAAAAGACCTAAATGTGAAGTTGCTAACCGTTAAATCCTAGAGAAGAACACAGGCAGTAATCCCTTTGACATCAGCCAATAGCAACTTCTTACTATATATGTCTCCTTAGGCAAGGAAAATAAAGACAAAAATAGAGTATTGGTACATCATCAAAATAAAACACTTCTGCATTGTGACATATACAACAAAACTAAAAGGCAACCTACAGAATGGGAAAAGCTAAGCGCAAATGACAAATGTGATAAAGGATTATTATCCAAAGAGAATATTATTATCTTTTCTATGTTTATATTACCTTCATTATGCACAAAGAACTTCTGCAATTTAACACCAAAAAAAGGGATAATGCAATTAAAAATTGGGCAGACGACATGAATAGACAGTTTTCCAAAGTTAACATACAGATGGTCAACAGACACATGAAGAGTTGCTCAACATTATTCTTCATCAGGGAAATACAAATCAAATCTGAAATGAGATATCACTTCATACCACTCAGAATGGCTAGAAATAACTAAACAGAAAGCAACAGCTGTTGGTGAGGATGCAGAGAAAGGGGATCCCTCCTACACTCTTGCTGGGAATGCAAAACTTGTGCAGGCATTCTGGAAAAAAATTATAGAGGTTCTTTAAAAAGTTAAAAGGAGAACTATCCTACAACCCAGCAATGCACTACTATGTATTCATCAAAAGAGTATACAAATACTAATTTGAACGGTTACATGCATCCCAATATTTAAATTAACATTATCAACAATAGCCAAATTACGGAAGCAGCCATAGTGTGCATTGACTGATGAATGGATAAAGAAGGGTTGGAGCGCGCACGCGCACACACACACACACACACACACACACACACACACAATGGAATATTACTCTGCCATACAAAAGCATGAAAAGTTGTCATTTGCAAGAACATGGATAGAGCTAGAGAGTATTATGCTAAGCAAAATAACTCATTGAAAGAAAAACAAATAGCATATGATTTTCACTCATCTGTGGAATTTAAGAAACAAAACAAACTGTCATAAGGGGAAAAAAAGAGGTGATCCAAGAAACAGACTCCACCCCAATGTTCATAGCTGCATTGTCCACAATAGCCAAATCATGGAAGGAGCCGAGATGCCCTTCAACAGATGAGGATTAAGAAGCTGTGGTCCATATATACAATGGAATATTACTCAGCTATCAGAAAGAACGAATTCTCAACATTTGCTGCAACATGGACGGCACTGGAGGAGATAATGCTAAGTGAAATAAGTCAAGCAGAGAAAGACAATTATCATATGATTTCTCTCATCTATGGAACATAAGAACTAGGAGGATCGGTAGGGGAAGAAAGGGATAAAGAAAAGGGGGGTAATCAGAAGGGGGAATGAAACATGAGAGACTATGGACTATGAGAAACAAACTGAAGACTTCAGAGGGGAGGGGGTGGGGGAAGGGGATAGACTGGTGATGGGTAGTAGGGAGGGCACGTATTGCATGGTGCACTGGGTGTTATACGCAACTAATGAAGCATCAAACTTTACATCGGAATCTGGGGATGTACTGTATGGTGATTAACACAATATAATAAAATAAAATTAAAAAAAAAAAAAGAAACAGACTCTTCCCTATAGAGAACAAACCCCTCTATTCCTCTATCCTGTATATGTTTTCTACTTAATTTTGATTTCAGTATTTACTGTTACCTTCAGTATTATCTGTTACCTACTTTTGGTAAAGTATGCTTTTCTGGTTATATTAGATGGAGATTTGCATAATTTATTTTAAGCCTCTTACTCTGATGAAGGCATTTAAAGTTATAATTTCACCATAAAGTCCTACTTTAGAATCATGTCAGAAATGTTGTGTTGTGTTCTTATTATTGACAATAAAATACATTCAAGGTATTTTCTGTTGTATTCTTTTTTTCCCCTTACTCTCAAGGTTTATTTAGAAATGTTAACTTAATTCCCAATTCTTTGGGGAGTTATTGAATTCTAATTTAACTCCAATATTAGAAAATGTGCTTCATATGATTTATTTCTTTTGAACTACATGGAGAATGATTTTGTGGACTAGCCCTTGCTCTATCTTGATGAACTTTCCATATTCACTTCCTAAGCATCTGAAGGTATTAGGAGCATGTTACTACAAACTGCCACTTTGGCATGTTGATTATTTTAAGTTAAAGGCACTAAGAAACAGTAGGTACAGGGAGGGCATTTTGACCTTCCCTTTTATTCCTGAAAACCGGAGATAAAACTCCATGTGAAAGGTGCACTCCTGTACCAGGAGAAAGGGGCACATCCTCATCACCAAAACAGGGGATTTAGGATTGAAAAGGCTGTGTAAACATACCTTGTTAATTCTTCACCATTGACTACCTGTAGCCCAAAACACTGTGCTTTACAAATTCCCTTTTATTTTTTTATTATATTTTGTTTTTATGATAATATTTTTTTCACTCAATAGTTTACCTTTTAATGCAGGTTGATTTTTTTTATTATTTTAATGTTTTTTATTATATTATGTTAGTCACCATACAGTACATCCCTGGTTTCTGATGTAGAGTTCAATGATTCATTAGTTGCATATAACACCCAGTGCACCATGAAATACGTGCCCTCCTTACTACCCATCACCAGCCTATCCCATTCCCCCACCCCCTTCCCCTCTGAAGCCCTCAGTTTGTTTCTCTGAGTCCATAGTCTCTCATGCTTCATTTCCCCATCTGATTACCCCCCTTTCTTTATCCCTTTCTTCTCCTACCGATCTTCCTAGTTCTTATGTTCCATATATGAGAGAAACCATATGATAATTGTCTTTCTCTGCTTGACTTATTTCACTTAGCATTATCTTCTTGAGTGCCGTCCATGTTGCAGCAAATGTTGAGAAATTGTTATTTTTGATAGCTTAGTGATATTCCATCATATATATGGACCATGGCTTCTTAATTCAGTCATCTGTTGAAGGGCATCTCGGCTCCTTCCATGACTTAGCTATTGTGGACATTGCTGCTATGAACATTGGGGTGCATATGGCCCTTCTCTTCACTACATCTGTATCTTTGGGGTAAATACCCAGTAGTGCAATGGCTGGATCATAAGGTAGCTCAATTTTTAACTTTTTAAGGGACCTCCACACTGTTTTCCAGAGTGGCTGTACCAATTTGCATTCCCACCAACAGTGTCAGAGGGATCCCCTTTCTCCACATCCTCTCCAGCAATTGTTGTTTCTTGCCTTGCCAATTTTTGCCATTCTAACTGGCTTAAGGCGGTATCTCAGTGTGGGTTTTGATTTGAATTTCCCTGATGGCTAATGATTTTGAACATTTTTTCATGTGTCTGTTAGCCATTTGTATGTCTCCCTTGGTAAAGTGTCTATTCGTATCTTCTGCCCATTTTATGGTTTGTTTGTTTCTTGTGTATTGAGTTTGAGAAGTTCTTTGCAGGTCTTGGATACCAGTCTTTTATCTGTAGTGTCATTTGCAAATATCTTCTCCCCTTCCGTGGACTGCCTCTTAGTTATTGTTCCCTTTTTCGAAAGACATAGAATTTTCCTGTTCTGGTCACTACTTAGGGTCTTCATTGTCTTGTGAAGCCTCTCATGTATGTGTAAAAATTCAGTGAAATTTGTACACTTTTCTCCTGTTAATCTGGTTATGTCAAGTTAATTCCTAGTACCAGACACTCTAAGAGGGTATAGGACAATTTTTTCTCCTCTATGCATAGAATGCCTGTTCTGAAGATAGTGTGTTGTTTTAATGTTTAATTGAATTAACCTGTTTGATGGTGTCTACAAATTCTATATGCCTACAGATATTTTTATGGATAATTACTTATTATTTATCAAGCACTGAGAAAGAATATTAAAATATCTATCTACGATTGTGAGTCAGTGAATTTTCCCTGCAATTCCATAAATTTTGGCTTTATGAACTGGATGCTCTATTACATTGTGGCATAATTTGGAATATTGTGACTTTCTCTAAACTGTCTCCTTTTTCCATCATGTAATACCCTTGATTTCCTCTTGCAATAATGTTCACCTTGAAATGTATTTGGTTAATATCACTGGTTATTCCATTATCCCTTTTCTTACTATGCCCATAGAATATCTTTTTTATTATATACTTACTTTTTATATGCATCTTTCCTTAGAGTACATCTTTTGAAGACTGTGTAAATCAAGTTCTCTTTTATCGAACTGGCAATCTCTGCCTTTATTTGGTGTTTGGTGTTTTAACTCCATTCCTATTTAATTAAATTTCTGTTTCAGGGTTTTAATCTACCTGATTACTTATTTTCCCATTATCCTGATTGCTACTGCTATTGTTCCTCGGTTTATCATTTCCTGTCCTTTTTTTTTTTCTTTTGGTTAATGACACATTATTTGACTTTTTATTTTTATTTTTTGACGACACATGACTTTAATCTTCCCTGTCATTTCTTCTACACGGTGATACTGCATATTTTCTCCTTGCCTCTTCTTCCATCCAAAACAAACATGAGATTTCTAGGTTGCAGTCCTTGTAGCCTGCTTACACCTCCTTGTCCTATTTCCTATTCCACAAGTATAATAATCATTAGTCACCTATTATCATATGTACTAATTCTGTTTTGCACATTAATAATTGAATGCTTTTTCTGAGTATACTTGTTTTTTTAAATGACATGATGAACAGAAAGTAAAACCTTTCATATTTGCTAATTTGTTAACCATTTCTGGTGTTTTTGCTGAACTTAATGAATCCAAATTCCCATTTGGAACAACTTCCCTTCAGCCTGAAGTTATCCTTTAACATTCCTGTCATCTACATATGCTGATGATCAATTATTTCTGGTTTTTTTGTTTGTTTTATTTTATTAGAAAAGTCCGTATTTTGTCATAGTTCGTGAAGCACATGGATGTTTGAATTCCAGAGTTTGTCTTTGTTTTTCATTTGTTTTTATTTTTTCAGCCCTTAAAACATGTTTTTCTGTTGTCATGTGTCTACCAGACTTTGATGGAAACTCAGTGATGACTTTTAGCTGTTCTTCTCTGTATTCAATAAGCCCCTTCTTCCGGTGGTTACTTGCAAATTTTATCTTTAGTAAAAGCTTACAGCAGTTTGGCCAGTATGTGCCTAGACGTTGTTAACTTTATGCAGATCTGGTTTGAGTTTTCTTATCTTTTTTTTTTCTTTGTGGAAATCTGTCACTTTTAGGAGTGGTGTGATGACACTAGAGAGGATAAAGAGGATCTTGTTAAGGTGCAAGCTGCTCTTCTGGGAGGGCCGGGCATAGACAAAAATGGAGATCCCATAGCCCATGGAGACCACAGTGAAGTGAGAGGGACAGGTAGCAAAGGCTTTGTGTTGACCTTGTCCTGAGGGTATCTTCAGAATGGTGGAGATGATGTCATAATAGGAAACCACAGTGAGGGAGACAGAACTGAGGAGCCATACGAGGGAGCTGAGGAAATCCAAGAGTTCGATGACATGGATGTCTGCACAGGCCAAGTGGAGGAGGGGGGCACTGTTACAGAAAAAGTGATCGATCACATTGGGGCCACAGTATGGCAGCCAGCCTCATGGACAGTGGATGGGAGAATGAGGAGAAAGCAACTAACACATGAGAGGATAACAAGATGCACTCAGAGTGAGCTGGTCATAATCACAGGGTACTGAAGGGGGCTGCAAATGGCCACAAAGTGATCATAGGACATGACTGCAAAAATGATAAACTTCGTGCATCCAGAGAGGAAGTAGAAATAGGACTGGGTGAGGCATCCATCAAATGAAATGGTCTTTCTCTCTGACAGAAAGCCTGCCAGCATCTTGGGAACAGCAGAGGTGGTAGTTAATACTTCACTGAAAGAGAGATTGCTGAGGAAGATATACATGCGTGAATGTAGCCTGTAATCCAGGAGAATCAGGGTAATGATGAGGGTGTTTCCAAGGACTGTCACCAAATAGGCCAATAAAAAAATCAAGAATAGGAGGACCCCATGTGCTCTGGTGGTTGGTGTCTCCACAAAAATAAACTTAGTCACTAATGTCCAGATGCCTCTTTCCATGTTTATGTTTCTTTTTACTGTAAAGGGAATAATAGCAGAGAAAAAAGTATGGTGAATCATTCAATAAATTAAGAAATTTAGAAGAAATTAAAATAAATTATTTTCGCAACTTTTTTTCTGGCAAAATTGATCAAGATGGTTTATATTATGATTGAGTATAACGTGTCCTTCAAAAATCCAGTGGAAGATATATGAAAATCATTTTCCTAACTCCATCTTTCCTTTTTATATTCCATGAATTTTTGCAAAGTTATGTTAAATATATATAACTATATGTTTTTTCATAAGAACTTTGGCAAGTAAGTGTTCTTTTAAAATACACCAGTGAAATATTTAGTTGGTACCTGCAAATATAATAACGATTTGTTTCCAGTTTTTGTCTTATAAGATCTGGGCTGTCTAGATGTCAAAAGGACACATAGAGGGTACAGACTTCAGCTCCAAGTCAATGGTGCAGTTAGGTTCCAGAGCCACAGTGGACAGTGGCCAGACATGGCAGCCAGGTTTTCCCACCTGAGACTCTGGCACTCCAACTGCCAGTTAAGATGGAAAAATAAATGAATTAGCTTATCCTCTTTTTTTAAAAAGATTTTATTTATTTATGTGACAGAGAGACAGCCAGCGAGAGAGGGAACACAGCAGGGGGAGTGGGAGAGGAAGAAGCAGGCTCTCAGCAGAGGAGCCCGATGTGGGACTCGATCCCGGAATACCGGGATCATGCCCTGAGCTGAAGGCAGACGCTTAAAGACTGCCCTGGCGCCCCTAGCTTATCCTCTTTTTTTATATTTAATATTACTTTTTAAAGATTTTATTTAAATCCCAATTATCTCTATGGATTTCAACTTGCCCTTCCTTTCTAGCCTTTATTATTCATTTTACTGTACTAAATCCTCTTGAAGTGAGCCTGTTCTTGAAAATGTTGTATTGGAAAAAAATATGCAAATAATATGTTAATATTTATAAAAATGTTGATTAATTTTTCTTTTTTTCACTTATTCTTTCTTTTTTTATAATAATATTTTATTATATTATGTTAGTCACCATACAGTACATCCTTAGTTTTTCATGTAAAGTTCCATGATTCGTTACTTGTGTATAACACCCAGTGCACCATGCAATACGTGCCCTCCTTAATACCCATCACCAGCCTATCCCATTCTCCCCCCACCCGCGAAGCCCTCAGTTTATTTCCCTGATGTTGATAATCTTTCAATTATGTTTTTGAAATGTTATATTTGATGGGACAAGATATTGATTAAAGTTTTTTTTTTGTCTGAATTACTTACAGAAAAGGAAAATTACACTTATAATGATTTGTCAGAAGAAGTACACAAAGAATCCTCATTTGAGAAATTATAATATAAAAATTAAGCACTATAGTGTACCTAGAGGGAGATGATATAACTTTGACAGAAATCAGAATTATCAGAAGTGACTTCTTCCACACACAATAAAGGGGATAAAGATGAACATAATCATCTTTTGCAATAACAAAGTAAACAAACAAACAAAAAAAACTCCCATGATTTTATTAATTTGATTCCTTTTCTTTTTCTTTAGGATAAGTCTGGCCAGTGGTTTATCATTCTTACTAATTCTTACAAAGAACAATCCTCTAGGTTCATTGATCTGATAAGATTGATAAACTGATGGCCAGACTTATCCAAATGAGAAGGAAAAGGACCCAAATTAATAAAATCATGAATGAGAGGGGAGTGATCATGACTGACACCAAACAAATAGAAACAATTATTAGAAATTATTACCAGCAACTATATGCCAACAAATTAAGTGATCTAGAAGAAATGGACGCATGCTTGGACTCTTTCAAACTACCATGACTGAAACAGGAAGAAATAGACAACCTGAAGAGACCGATAACCAGCCAAAAAATTGAAGCAGTAATAAAAAATATTCCATAAAACAAGGGTCCTGGACCAGATGGCTTCCCAAGGGAATTCTACCAAGCATTTAAAGAAAAAATAACACTTATTCTACTGAAACTTTTTCAAAAAAATAGAAATGGAAGTAAAACTTCCAAACTCATTCTATGAGGCCAGCATTGCCCCAATACCAAAACCAGACAAAAATCCCATCAAAAAGGAGAATTACATAGCAATATCCCTGATGAATATTGATGCAAAAATTTTCAACAAGATACTAGCTAACTGGATCCAACAGTACATTAAAAGGATTATTCACCATGACTAAGAGGGATTTATTCCTGGGATGCAGGGGTGGTTCAACATTCACAAATCAATCAACATGATATACCACATTAATAAAAAAAAAAAAGGAAAAGAACCATGTGATCCTCTCAGTAGATGCAGGAAAATAATTTGACAAATGCGGCTTCCTTTCTTGATAAAAGCCCTCATGAAAATAGGACTAGAGAGAACATACACCAATACCATCAATGTCATATATGATATATAATGATATAATGAGCACTGGGCATTGTATGCAACTGATGAATCACTAAATTCCACCTCTGAAGCTAACAGTACAATATATGTTAACTAACTTGAATTTAAATAAAACTTAGAAAAAGAAATTAAAAATTATTTGACCACATAGTTGTGGATCAATTTCTGGGTTTTCTATTCTGTTCTACTGATCTATGTGTCTGTTATTATGCCATTACCTGCTTCTCCCTCTCCTCCCCATTCATGCTTTCTCTCTCTTTCTCTCTCTCAAATAAATAATTTTTTAAAATTAAAAAATAAGTATTTACTGATTTGTTTTAGAGAAGGGACCAGGGAACAGGGAGAGAGAGCGAGAGAGAGAGAGAGAGAGAGAGAGAGACAGAGAGAATTCCAAGCAGACTCCCTGCTGACCAAGGGCCTGATGCGGGGCTTGATTTCATGGACCCTCAAGATCATGACCTGAGCTGAAATCAAGAGTCAGGTGCTTAAGCAACTGAGCAACTCAGGTGCCCCTTTCCTTATGTTTTAAAAGCAAAATACTTCCTTTTCCAGTCTTTGGCTTGTTTATGTCTTTTGGCTTGAGGGCCACCAAGAGGTAAACCCAGTTTGGGGTTACAATATAAATGTGATTGTATTCATTTTGTATAATGATAGCAAAGCTGTATTTCCACATTGTGTGAAGTCCTATGTGTTTTAACCTCTGTCTTCCATCCCCTCCTTGTTTCATACCAACTGGAATTGATGTGTGCATCACTGTGTTATACTTTAAAGGTGGCTCCCTGGAGGGTAGATATTGAGCCAAGAACTTCGGCTTTAAGGACTGTTGGGATTTCTGTTAAGAGCTGCACCTGTAGCAAGTGAAAAAGGCAGGCATAGGCCAATAGTGAAGCTGCCCCACAGTGCAGTTGTACCTGAGGTCTTGGGCATTCCATGGAAAACTAGGGCAATAGTACAGGTCTTTATATCCAGTTAGTACTACAGAATGCACCTGGGAGGGGCATAAACTCAAATTCAGCAGCCTAGTGCACATCCCACGGAGGAATGTAGGTGAGGGCCATCATCAGTGATGGATGTTGTGGCCTGAATTGGGATCCTGTAGAAAACATCAACATATCCAAGCCATAGAATAGTCCAGTAGTTATAGATTACCTAATATATGCAGAGATCCCTCAAGGAATTTAAATAGAAACTACTATGGGGTGAATATTATTTTTCTTCTTTTAAAATTTTACTTACTTAAAGGTGATCTTGATTAAATGGTGCATGGCATCCCATGCTCCCTGTGTGTGGAAGAGCTAGAATGTGACCAAATGACTAACTGATTCACAGCATGTTTTTTTGATCGCCATGTTATGTAATGTGTTCACTTTTAACACTGTGCACTAAATGAATGGCAATCTAACCAGCCCAACTCCTTTGACAGATATGACAGAGGTTATAAGAAAATAGGTCAATCAGAAGGACGCTGTGGACAGGTATAAGGTTAACAGTAGCTAGTCTCTCCTGGCTCTCTTCTCTGGCCCTTCATTTGTCTCTATGTGCTGCCTGTTGAGAGTATGACCATAAGTTAAAACCGGGGATAAAGTCATAGTCTTTGTTATAAAATGAACAATTTAGGGGTAATTGATCTTCAAGAAAACATATTAAGTCATGTGATCACATAAAAATGGTTCAGGATCAAGCTGCCACCATTGGGGATTTAAGTTACTTTTGTTCTGTGTTTGTTAGAGATAGAAATGATCAAATGTCAATTTCCCTTTTCTTCACAGTCATGATTATTGGTAAAGTGGTATATTAAAAAAATGATGTGTACATCATAAAGAATCTTATTTTTATTGTGTACAGTTAATAAATAGATCAACCAAATGATTATACAATGAGGAAGATTATATATTGTTTGTTTCCATTGAAACATATGTACTTTTAGTAATTTATTTGCAGTAGTAGGGATGAATTTCATTCAAAGTTTTATGTAATTTTCCTAGTCTATGCTATAACAAATTTGTGAAATGATTCCTTAAAAATATAATACCCTTGAGTGTATGATAGTTCTTGAACAACCAAGAATAGAAGTAAATAATCAACAACACATGTAACATTGGCCCTTTTAGTTCCACAACACAATGGTCTGGGGACCCCTTTAAAAGGAACTGAGAATCAAATTGTGTTTAGTTTAAAACATGGTAAATGTGCTTCCATTGAAGATGGGGTCTCTGAAATATTCCAGCTGGCATATTCCACACAAGGCTGGAGTGGTACCTAAAGAGAATGCACCCTACAGGAGGTCTTGGAAAGCTGGCAGCCCTGCGTCAATCACAGTTAGGCCTCCCTTTGGAACTCCTGTCTCTTGTTCAACCACTTCTTCATGAATCTTATCCCACCTTCTTGCCTGAGTGGGAACTGAGCACTAATTGTCATAAGTGGAACTGCTTAGCATTCCCTTTCCTGGTATCTCAGGGTCAGTCTCTGCCACTCCTTTTAAAAATAGATAATTTTAAGGCTCCTGTTGAAGAGGTAGTGAACCCACTCTCCCTTATTGAGATGATTTACTAAACAACTGACTACCTCCTCTCATTTACAAAAGACACCAGGACCATAACTCGTTTCTTACTGGAATGTTTGTCCTATGACCATGCCATATGACCAATCCACCTTTCTTTACATGACCTGATTTATCTTTCTTATTCTTATGGCCATACTTTTGGCTTTGTTATCTCCTAAAACTAAACCCTGTCCTAAATTACTATTTTAAGCCACTAAATGCCTATGTGTCACTTCCTATCTATCCATGTAACAACGATAGTCCCATAACAACAAAAGCCTATTTATTTTTTTTAACTATGGACTTCTGGTCATTGTTTGCTTCACCTCCCTCCTATATTGATTTCTCTTCCTGACAATCTGTGACCCTTAAATCCATTGTGTCTTTGCCTTTATTTCTGACTCTATTCACAGAGCTAAGTCTCAACCCAAAATGAACTATTTTATTGTATGTGCCTGCGCACAAACAACTGAGTGGTCTTAAAGCAGAGCGTACAAGCAGGAAGCTCAGCATCACAATAAATCAGTGATACCCTACTTCATCAAAGCACTCATTTTTGCTCTCAAATCCACCTGTCTTCATTTTTTTTAAAGATTTTATTTTATTTATTCAACAGAGATAGAGACAGCCAGCGAGAGAGGGAACACAAGCAGGGGGAGTGGGAGAGGAAGAAGCAGGCTCATTGAGGAGGAGCCCGATGTGGGGCTCGATCCCGCAAAGCCGGGATCACGCCCTGAGCCGAAGGCAGATGCTTAACCACTGTGCCACCCAGGCGCCCCCGTCTTCATTTTTATTTATTTATTTTTATAATAATTTTATTATGTTATATTAGTCACCATACAGTACATCCTTAGTTTTTTTTTTTTTTTAATGTAGTGTTCCATGATTCAATGTTTGGTGTATAAAGCCCAGTGCTCCATGCAATATGTGCCCTCCTTAATACCCATCACCGGCCTATCACAGTCCCCCCCCACTCCTCTCTGAAGCCTCAGTGTGTTTCCCAGAGTCCATAGTCTCTCGTGGTTCATTCCCCCTTCTGTTTACCCCCCTTCATTCTCCCCCTCCTTCTTCTACCGATCTTCCTGCTATTTCTTATGTTCCATAAATGAGTGAAACCATATGATAATGACCTTTCTTTGCTTGACTTATTTCACTTAGCATAATCTCCTCCAGTACCATCCATTTTGCTGCAAATGTTGTGTAATTCTTCTTTCTGATGGCTGAGTAATATTCCTTTGTATATATGGACCACATCTTCTGGATGTGGTCAAATCCACCTGTCTTCAGATGTCTATCAATCCCATTTTACTAAATGAGTTTGGAATGTCTTTACCACTTCATTCAAACCTAGAGCTGCATTTTATATGGTAAAGACGAGCTGTTGCCTTATCTCAGAAACATAAGCCCTATAAGTCCACAGGTGAGGGTGTCTAGAAGTCCTAACTATTTATTTGAATATGCATTATATTGCAATATCCTCTCCCTCTGTCTCTTAGCAGTAAATAAGTGCTTTTCCTGTTGAATGCTGATATGAGTCACATTTGCCTCAGATCCCTCCCTCTTCAACTTTAGGCTGTCAGTTATCACCTCCATGTCCATTCCTCAAATTTTTGCTCACTAGTGGACTCGTACTAGAAGTGTTCGAACTTACTCAGATGCTAAAATCTTACCTCTTTTGAAAACACAATGACCTATCCAATATAAGCACTTTTATCTCACTCTTTCATAGTTGCATTTCTAAGGGTATACACACAATCGCATGCACACAATTGCTTCCTTGCAAGCCATTCCCATTCCAAAGAAGCTGCCCTTTCCAGGAACAACAGTGACTTTAGATTGGGCACATTGATGAAAGCTTGTTAATCCTTACCTTTAATGCTCACCACCTCTTCCTTCCAAAACACTCTCTTCCCCTAGAAGAGTCTGTACAACCACCTTACAAATGTCCTTCCATTTATGTGGTTGTTCCTCCTTAGTTCCCCTTCAGCTTCCTCTTCTCTACTGAAAATTATGTTTTGAAATTTCTCCATGCTCTGTTGTTTTCAAATAAGATCTATATGTGAAACAAAACAAAACAAACCCAAAAAATCTTCCAAATATTGACTTTCAGCCAGGCTACTACTCTGAGCTCAAGATTTATACATCCAAATGACCATTTGACATTGTTTTTTTTAATCTCTCATATGTGGTCAATAATCTTTCTCCTGTTATGCAGAGCCAATTATCTATCAAGTTTAAAATTAGAAAGAAACTATTGGTAAGATAACTTAAATCTGGTTAAATGTAAGTCTTATTCAATATATTGATCAGCAATGGCCATATGAAAGAGGATAATTGATTGTTTCTTGATATTCTATCCAAAAGCCCAGAGCAATGATACTTCTCTCTGATATCATCCTGTTCCTGTCCTATCTCAGATTCAAATGTATCATTTTACTTTTATTCAATAGTTGAAACAGATGGCTCTGATAAGGACTAAAAACAGTCCTCAGGTCAAATTCTGGAGGAAGAGGAAACAAGGGTTGGAAGGAGGGTAAAAAGAACTAAAAACATGTGCCAAAGTGTCAAAGTGCACTTACCCCTAAAGCTCAGGGATTGAGGTGGAACATACCACAAATCGACTACTGGACTGTGAAGAGATTACAAACTGGCCCCACTGCATAGTAATGAGTGAGTGAGTCCAGAATTTTCGCTCCTAACCTCACCATCTGTGAAGTATCATAAATCCTAAAATCAAGCCAAGCTCCTCTCCCATGTGGGTTACTGCTACAATTCCAGCAACTCTTGTTTTCTTTCATTCATTTCTCTAAACAGCAGTGAGATTTGCAAATGCAAAATATATCATGTCATTTCCTATTTGATACCCTTTGATAATCCATTATTTGTCTTAGTATAAAATCCAAAAACCCTTATTTTTAACGACTTGCAGGAACTAACTCTTGCATTTCTCTCCAAATTTATTTCCTTCCTCTATCCTCACGTTCCCCAGGCTGCTTCTCCTGACATTCATTCCATGTCCTCTGCCTGGGATACATCTTCCATTCTTATTCTCCTCAACTGTAAAGTATAGGTTAAAGTACAACATAAACAAGGAAAGCTTTCCTAATCCTCTATGTTGATTCAGACCTTATTGTTCCATGTAAATGCACCAGCTTATACTTTATTGTTTCATGGCAAACATCACAAATAGACATAAATCCATATATATATATATATATATATATATATATATATATAATCTCCTTCAAACTAGAAGCTCCACTCAAGGGAAATCTTCTTTGCCCATTTCTTTACCATAATGTCCCTGGGCAATCCAGACTGCAGCAAGAGGACTGGCACATATAAAGGGTTTGAGAATAATTGTGGAATTAATGAATGAGATAGAAGGTAGGATTAGTAGAGGTCTTCTAAATATTGGCTGAATAAAAGAAACATTGACTCCTCTCTTCCTTCCTTCCTCCCCTCCCATCTGTTATCCTTCCCTTCCCTTTCCTTTCTTTTTTACCTCTCTCTCCCTGCTTGCTTTCTTGTTTTCTTTATTTCCCTTCTTTTCCTTCGTTCCCTTTCTCTCTTTCTTTCTTTCCTTCTCTTCCTTCCTTCCTCTTTCTTTAGTCTTTCTCTATCTTCCCACCCCACCTGTCTCTCCCTCCACTTATGCCTTCCTCCCTCTGCCTTCCTCCTTTTCTTCCTTCTTTCATAGAATTGTATTATATAAAAAGCATTAAAAAGTCTAAATTCCTGTAGATAAATCCTTGGCATGTCAAAAACCCTTCTTTGTTCTTGTCACTAGGAGATAATTTAGGTCAACAATCATTTACACATCTTCATTCATTCCACAGACATTTAATAGACACCAATAGCAACAGGAATTGAATCTATAAGGCCTGTCTCCTACCAGTACTTAAAAGATGTATAACTTTCTAGATGTATGCTTTATGAACTCAGTTCTACTTTGAAATCTGAAAGTAATGTGTGATATCATCATGCCCTTAAATCACACAATTAGATTCTTATCAGAAGATGAAAGAAAGTGTCAAGGGATAAAATTGCCCCTAAAATGATTTGATAGAGGCTATTTGCCTGCCGAACAGTTATTGGCAAGTAACCATGATGAAACTCTTTAATTATGGCTTATAGTGCCAATGATGACATTCTGGTTTGGAGGCTCCGAGCCTGCCCTTCACATATTCCCCAAATTAATCCACTGTGTATTCTTGTGCTAATTTTTCTTACCTAACAAAGAAACTCCCCTTCACTCTTACTCCATAGATACCACACTTTTTTCTCAAGACTTTTCTAACAGCGTCTTTGAATTCTTGGTTCCTCAAGCTATAGATAATAGGGTTCAGCAGTGGGGTGACCACAGTGTAGAAGACAGAAATAATCTTGTTGATTTCAGCTGACAGATGGTCATTGGGGCGAACATACATGGAGATCATGGTCCCATAGTAGATAGTGACAACAGCCAAATGGGAACCACATGTGGAAAAGGTCTTCATCCGACCAGAGGCTGAAGGAATTCTTAATATGGTAGATACAATGAAAACATAGGACACAAGTGTAAGAAAAAAGCAAATGCACAGCACTGCAATTGACAAGATAAAGATGACCATCCTGGTGATATACACACTGGAACATGAGAGCTGCATGAGGGGAGGGAGGTCACAGAAAAAATGATTGATCTGGTTAGGACCACAGAAATCCAACTTGGAAATCATTAGGGAGGGGAGAAATCCTGTGCCAACACCTGTCAACCAGGAGACTGCCACCAACCTGGTGCAGATCTCAGGACTCATCAGGGAAGAGTAGTGGAGTGGGCTGCAGATGGCCAGATGACGGTCATAGGCCATCATGGCCAGAAGAAAGCACTCAGTAGCCCCAAAGAACACAAAGAAATAAAGCTGTGTCATACAGGCAGGGAAGGAGATGGCTTGGCCGTGGGAGAACAGGTTGGCTAGGAGAAGGGGCACAATGGTGGATGTATACCAGATCTCCAGAAAGGAGAGGTGTCTGAGAAATACATACATGGGTGAGTGCAGTCGCTGGTCCTGGCTCACTACTGCAATAATGACAACATTCCCTGTGATTGTGAGAAAGTAGATGAACAGGAAGATGGCAAAGAGCAGTGTCTGCCATTCAAGAAGGTTCTGGAATCCTAGAAGCTGAAACTCAGTGACACTGGACACATTTGCAGGCTTCATTGCCTGTGGAAGAGAAAATATTTTGGAAAAGCACTATATAGAAGCCATACAAATATTTGTAGCTATTGATGTTTAGCAGCTCAGAGACTAATTCTTTAAATAGTTTAGATCTTTGTGTACAACCCTTTATAGGAACAAACACTTTAATAGCAACATTTTCATCTTGTTTTTATAAGAAAATATTTTGATATTATAAGCTTAATGTGGATGTTAAGTCATGGAAAGAACCTCAGCAAATTCCATTTCTTGTGTTCTCTGAAATTTAGAAGTCTCAGATCCAAAGATAAAAATAAAAACAGAAACAACAGAACAAAACAAAACAAAACAAAAAAATCTCTGATGGAAAGCAAACTTGGAAACTAAGCATAACAACAACATTTTTTTTTAAAGCAGGCAAATATGGAAGCAATGACTTTTCTCCCATACACAAGTCAGGTTGAGCATATCTCCTATGACATCTTGGAGAAATTTATTCATTTTCCTTTCAAACAATATTTATGGATACCTTGCTCTGTGTGTGTGTGTGTGTGTGTGTGTGTGTGTGTGTGTGTGTGTGAAGCTTTGAGCTGAGCTAACCTTTACCTGCACCAGTGTCCTTTCTTGCCCAGTTGGATACCATGTCCTGCCACTGAGGATGTACCCTGTATACATTCAACACATCACCTTTCCTTTGCTTCCATTTCATTCATTGTCAAAGCTAGTCCTGGGTAAAGGCTACATCCACCTGCCACATATGATCTTGCATGCAATAAAGGAGATGAGAGACGACACATAATGTTGTCCTTTTAAGATTCATAACCAATAACTTCAGTGTGTCTTTAACGCTGTGGAACAATGACTCCACCTTTCTTTCATCTATTTACTCTTCCATTCTCCTGAGTGACTAGTTCATATATTTTTTTTTCTCTTTTCAAACTTCCAACACTTCCTTGTCTATCTATGCCTCCAGCAAAATCCTATTGTTCTGAAGGAAAACCTGAAGTTCTCCAATGGGAATATCCAGATACTCAGGCTACTAAATTCCCCACCTCCCACCTTCAGTTTCTCTTCATCTGCTTTCTACATATCACTCCAAATAAAAGGTCTATTCATGGGTTAAGGCAAATCCCCCTACACATGCTTTAGTTCCTACACCCTCCCACATAGTGGAAGTTTTTGCAGGTATTACACTTTCTTACTTCCTTGAATTAACAATGGTCCCTCTCTGCTAGATCATTTCCTCAGCATGTAAACAGGTGGTTTTCTCTCCCTGTAAAAAATATAGAACCAATGGGGTGCCTGGGTACCTCAGTCAAGTGGGCATCTGCTTTCATTTTGGTCATACTCCTGGGGTCCTAGGATTGAGCCCCAAGTCAGGCTCCCTGCTCAGCAGGGAGTCTACCTCTCCTTCTCCCTTTGCTCCTTCCCTCCCTCCCCCCTGCTTGTGTGCTCTCTCTTGCTCGCTCTCTCAAACAAATAAATAAAATGTTTATTAAAAAAAAAAAACAAAGAAGATATGGTCTTGATTTCATTCTCTTCTCCAAAACCTACTGCTTTCATCTGTCTGCTCACTTGCACTCCTTCCCTTCTTGAGGGTGTTGTCTCTGTCAACTGCCTGCACCCCCCCTTGAATCCATTGCAATCAGGGTTTTTCCCTCACCACTCCACCAAAATAGTAATGCCACGTTTCAGTGGCTCTTCAAACATCCCTAATGGTCTTAATCTGTTGTCAACATGGCTGAGTTTATTCCGTCATCTTCTGGGTCTATTCTTGTCACTTAAGATGCCCAGCTATGTGCCCTCTGAATTCCATTACAGACCTGTCTTTCACATTGTATCCATTTATTTGATTAGCATCTCTCCACATCCTCCAACCTTTTAATGTAGGCCCTCGGGGTTGAATACCTCTTAATACACCCTCATTTCCCTTGAGGTTTGATGCAGACTCTTGACTGTAAATGCTATCACCTGGCCCTCAGCACCAAAATGTGTGTATCAAGCTTGACTATATGTCTCATGTGAACAATTTCTCTATTTGAAAGAACCCTGACATGTCTAATTAGCATCTGGAACTTAACACTAACTAACCTGCATTTCTTTCTCACTTAAGAGTCTCCCCTTAGTCTGTCTCCCACATCTCATCAGTGGTTATTCCATCCTCCCACTTGTTCAGATCAGAAAACTTGACTTTTTCTTCTCAAACCTAGTATCGATTTCTCACCCAAATCATCTGGCTCCACCTGAAAATATATGGAGAAGTGCCACTTCCTCTCACCTGGATTGTTCAATGGTCTCCTTGTAGCTCATCTGCAGCCATCTGCCCTTGTTCAGTAAATACTCAATAAAGCAGCCTGAATGAAACTTTTTAAAACAGGGAAGGAAGGAAGGAAGGAAGGAAGGAAGGAAGGAAGGAAGGAAGGAAGGAAGGAAGGAAGGAAGGAAAAGAAAGAAAGAAAGAAAGAAAGAAAGAAAGAAAGAAAGAAAGAGAAAGAAAGAAAGAAAGAAAGAAAGAAAGAAAGAAAGAAAGAAAGAAAGAAAGAAAGAAAGAAAGAAAAAGAAAGGAAAAAGAAGGAAAGGAAGGAAAAGAAAAAAAGAAATAAAATTTAAAAAAAAGAAAAGGAAGGGAGGGAGGGAGAAAGAAAGAGAGAGAGAAACAAAGGCAAAGAGAGGACAACGTGTGTCACTCCTCTTCTCAAAGCCCACAGTGGCACCCAGCTTACTGGGTATGCTGGGAGCACATGGTACTGTGAATCATTCCTATTAAGTCAATAAATCAGTGTGGCCAATCCACTTATGCACACATTGGGAATCTACTGTTAATTCATTGTTGTTTTAGTTCACTATTTTTGCTGTGTTCTATTTCTTCCTCTCATACTTGAGTGAAATAATTGAGAATATTATCTTCATTTGACTGTGAAAAATTCATATGGAATGAAAATAATATCTTAATAAAATCAATACACTTATTATCAGGGATACAATATTAGATGTCTCTTATACATATTGAACTATGTGGTATATGATTTTTTAATGCTTAAGAAAGAAAAGAAAAGCCAAAGCCTTCACAGTGTAGCAAACCCTACTTTTCTCTTCCCATCTCCTCTGCAATCTCTTTGTCCACTTTTCTCCTACCGCATTCTGATCCCAGCTCTCCAGCTCCCTTAGTATTGTTCAAACAATGTAAGTCTTGACTCTATTTCTATTCAACGCATTCAGTTTCCTGGGATATTATCTCTAAGTGGCTCATACCCTACTCTGCTCAGATATCACCTTCCCCATGGTTATCTTCTCTGGCTACTCTATGGCCATTCTGGGAGGTTAGGAATTCAATCTTCAGTGCTAGAACTAATTATATTGAGCTAAAAATAAAACAAAAAACAAATCAAATCAGAATGAAAACATCTGCCTCCAAAAATGCTGAGTCCTCTTTAGAGGCCTCTTTAGAGCCACAGCATAACTTCAGATCTAATTTTTGTAGCTTTCTTTGAAATTATATGAAAATAAACATAAAAATGTTACTGTTGCAATCTTGCCTAGAGTCAACTAAATGGCTTTTGACTCCTTAAAAATTCTTTTTTGGTTACTTTCCAGTTACTGAAGATTTGCATTCTAAACAACGTGCAATGTCATGTGCAAATGGCACTACCATTTACTTAGTTTTCACACAGAGCATCAGAAAAGGCTAAAATTGCCTTGATAATGAGGAAGAATTTATTGGAGTCTGTGTAATTTTATAACTCAAATTCAACAACCAAAGCAAACAACACAACAAAGTTTATGTCACTCGACACTAAAACACACACCATGTTGATTTCCTTCTGAAAAACTTTGTGTCTGTCTACATGAGCCTCTCCTACCTGTCTTTCTTCCCAGCATGGAGATCCCTAAAGTGTCCCTGCTCCAGGATCTGCCTTTCCCTCCTTGAACCCAAATGTGGGCCGTGCTTTCCTCATGCAAGTGGAAATTTGTCATCTCCTCTGACGGGGTTTGACCCTGGATGAAGCAGGCTTCTCTTTTTAATAACTGGGTTTCCTGGGGACCTGGCCCTTCTGAGAATCCTGGTCCCCAGATATTTTTTCTGTAATTTGTCAATTGAGTTAGTAAACAATGGAACCAATCTTCTGAGATTCAGCTCTACCTTCTGAGGCTTAGATGTCTGTAACACATTCAGGATAAATAAATTTTTACATTCTTTTGGAATTTTTTTAATTTTTTTAAAATTAGGATTGGTCTCAGAAATGTTGAGATAAAAATCGATCAAAAGAGTGTTTTCTAAAATATAGCAAGCAGACAATTAGTGAATCACTTATCCTGAGAACTGGATATAGGACAGCTGCTTTTTGTTGAATGTCATTTTGCCATCATATTTTAATTGCAAATACAACTAAATGAAAAAACAAAAACAATTCATGACTAAAAATTAATTAATTTATGCAATGAGAGCAATCTGTACCCAAGCTCATTCTAAATGTGAATCTATCAATTTATCAAAAAAAAAAAAAATTCAACATCTGAGTTTATATGAAAGGCTGTTTTATTTTGAGTTTTGGAAGATAGGTTGGAAAAGAAAAAGGTTCTCAAACCATCTGTAATATAACAGTATTAAAAACAAAGCAAAACAAAAAACACACATAAAAAGTAAAAAAAAAATTCAAGTGTATGAAAGGTCATTATAATCAGATGCATTGATGTTTGCATTAACTAATATTTTTTGGAAATAATATTATTCATGCCTATACTTTTCAGAAAACTTGAAAATGGAAAGAAGTAGACAAAAATATCAGTACATTTATTTTGGTGTGATATACATAAATTGGTGTTTATTTTTAACTCAACAACATAATTCTTAAATAACATGAAATACATTCTAGAAAAAAAATTTTTGAGTAAACTGTGATGAAATAAAATATACAGCAAATTGGCCACAACTGTATGCTCCTTAGGATATGCTGTATACTGCAGCATCAGAAACCATTATGCTTATAGGTAATAAAGGCTGTTGGGAAGAATATCCAAGTTATTTGGGGGTGGGATCCATAGTACTGTCTCCCAGAGTTAGGCACTTGATGTCTTACCCTCCAAATTTTTTTGTGTGTTATACATATGGGGAGATGCAATTAGGTTAATACTGTATAACCTGTATCCAGGCTATTTTTATAGCTAATTATATAGCCTGGATCGTCTTGGCATTTTTTTACGACTACTTTTACAACTACTTTCTATCATAGGTCTTTGCTCATGCTATTAAATTTGGGGGAACAAAATTAAACACCATAGATAGACTGTGTATCTTGTGTGAGGTGGATTTTTCATATCTAATTCAAATCTAGATTTGTAATTCCTGCATGTTTGCAGGAAAAAAAAATAAAAGTTGTGATAGGGTCTTCACAGCAGATTATGTACTTAGACAGTTTTCTCTGGCACTTTCATCTGTACACATCAGCCACACCTCCATTCATGGAGATGGGAGGGTGTCCATGCCTAAAGATCATCACTGCCTACACATAAGGGACAGTCAGCCAGAAGGCAAGTGGAATATATATAATCTCCACAACCAGAAAGTGTCAGGCTTCACAAATCAACCTGGCTTCCTGGTGAGAGCAAATCATGGACCATGGGAGGTAGGGGGCGATATGAAGCTTCCTTCTAAGATTCAAGCATATGGTGAGGAGGGTGGGTATCTCTTCTCTGCAAAGAGAAGATATTAGAGTACGGGTAGATAAACATCACCTCTAAGACTAAACTGGATAATGAGGATTAAAAACATATCATGAAATATATAAATTGCAAGCTATGGTGCACATTTGTAGGTTTTGAAGTGTCTTAATGACAGAAACACTTAGAAGCCTACAAATGTGTACTATATAGAACATACATAGGGTCTCTTTTTGTGCCTCCCCTTCAGTGGGTCATCTTTTCCTCACTACTCCTGGCTATCAATTATCTTCGGTATTCTTTTCAATAGCCTTTTATTTCCCACCAGTATCACAGCTTTTGATAGTGCAATATGAAATCAAAGAAATCAAAGGAATGTTCATAATGGTCATTTGCTCTGTATTTTATTTCACAGTGCAGCAAGAATCCTGTTATTGATTTCTTACTTCAAACATTATAAACTTATTTTTACTAAAGTTTATTGCATATTAATTAAGAATTATGTTATTACATTAAAAATAAATATTCATTTAGATGTATCACATCAAAACAAATTTACAGACAATTTTAAATATTCAAGTTTTCATTTCAGGAATGGTATTTTAAAATCCCTCTTTTATATGGTCCAGTAAAGTTGGTATTTTAAAGTTCTCTGCATTGTTGTATGATGAATTCATTTATCAGTGCACAGAGAATTTTGAAATTGGGTAATTAGTTATCACTATGATATGAAGGATTATATAAAAATATAATTAATAGTAAGCTTAAACCTAACCAAATGTTGCTGAAAGTCATTTCAAATTAAGATAATTAATAATATCTCATTTTAATAACAATCTAATTTCAGTGTAAAATGCAAAATAATGATACTCTTATTATAATAATAGAGCCAAAATTTCTTGAGCATTTATTTAATTGGGGTCATGGTGCTATACATGCAGTTCTTCATCCCACATTTACCATAGCTCTACATGTTGGACATCAATGTATAAGTAAGAAAGCTAAGGCCTAGAAAGTAAGTGATTCATTTAAGGTCACTGAGATCAAGGTCACTATGGAACAATTAGCTCCCCCCAGAATATCTGGATATAGGGGCCATGTTGGCACAGAGTTCTTTCCTGCTTCTCTTGGTAAGAGTGGTGGATTCTGTTCTTACCAAATATACTTGTTCAGAAAATAGTAGGGTGGGGGAGTAAATTCACGTCAGTCCATAGAAGTCTCACACAGTAAGCATGGGGACAAGCAACTTCATTTGCAGCCTTCCCAGAGCACACTGCCTTCACTATTGAGGGCCGTGCTTGGGAAACTCCTAGCCAATGTGGTATGTGCTCAGTGGAGGATGTTGTGATGCTTTAGAATTATGCCAAGAAAAAAGTAATGAGGGGTGCCTGGGGGTTTAGCATCTGCCTTCGGCTCAGGTCATGATCTCTGGTCCTGCGATTGAGCCCCGCCCTGGGCTTGCTGCTCAGCAGGGAGTCTGCTTCTCTCCTCCCTCTCTCTCTCTCTCTCAAATAAATAAATAAAATCTTGTAAAAAAAAGAAAAAAATAATAATGAAAAAGAAGTGGAGGTATCTCATCTGATTCGAAGAAGATAAACATGGATGCTTTTATAGATTAAATAGTTTTATAATATAAATTAAAATTGCTCTGTTTCATCTTAAAAGTAGATATGATATTAACGGATGGCATTTTTAGGGAAATACATTTTGGTTCACTAAAAAGAAGGGCATTTTATAACTCAGATATGATATTGTTTAAACATAGGGAATATCATCACTCGCTTAGGTATTATACAAGCAAATATTTATTGAATAGATAGGATAACATCCAAATGTTTTGGGAAATGTAATTCTTATTTTGTTTCATAGACAAAAGTTATTTCAAATTAAGTTAGAGGCACAGTTTGCTGACAACATCTAAATTCAACCTTGTCAATATCATATTGCCCTTGTAGAACTGTATAAATGAGGGGGATTTTCCAGGATGCATTCATCACAGACCTTTATTTCCAAAGTCAAGTCACCACGGCCCTCAAATCCCATTCTAATTCCTTAACATTGCTTACCTCTGTTAGGGGCTTGATGTGTGTGATGGGTGGATACAGAATTCTTAGTCCATCAATTTAAATTATATGCAGAGTTATTTTCAAATTCTATTTAAGTTTTTCATAAAGTAAGAATGAGGATTATCCAAACATTATATCTCTTTGCTTGTTGCATTCTCTACATATTTATATGATGTGGTGGGGCCATTGCAGTTATAAGAAATGCTTTGTGCTACCCATGCAAAACAGTTATTGATATTTGCATTTTTTAGAAATCCTTAATGTTCAAGGACAAACTTGTGAAATGGATTATTTTTTTTAATAACTTAAAACTACCCTCTAGAATCAAGTAACCAAAAACAGCTGATGAAGTCATTGAAACAACCAGCAGAAGATAACACGCAATGTATAAATCAATAATTATTTTTTTCAAGAAAGCCACGTTTTGAAATTAGTGGCTAATTTGCTATTATCTTGATAAATCTCCTGGCATACAATTATGAAGAAAACCTTCACTTTTAAACTTCTCCATGTTGACCACACAGTGGAAATACGGAAATTCAGGACAATTAGCCTCTGCACACAATTGAACAGATGATGTCCCTAAAGATTTGCAGTTTCCTTTCTTTCTCTCAGGTGCACTGTATGACTGGATGGTGAAGGGTTAGGATAAGCATTTACTGAGCATGTGTTAGATGTCAGGCCCTCCCTACACAAAACCCCATATAAGCCTTATAAAAGAACTCATTTCACCCACAAAGACACAGAGAGGCTTACATAACTCACCAGGGTCACCTGCAGGGTATTTGAATGACATGATATCACTCAGCAGGGTCAGAGCACCAGTGTTTGAATACAGGTCTATTTTAGCTTCAAATCCACTGTCTTTCACTGTCATGCTCTGCTTTTTGGGCAATTCCGGGAATTGTGCATGCTCTATCAGTGGAATCAAGCTCAAAGGACACCAAAGGAAATGAGTAAATGTTAGTTACACTAATGATAGAAGGAGTGTTATCTTGCTCGGGAATTCAGGAGCTAGCATGAGAGAAGAATGAGGAGGAGACTTACTATCCCTGCATGAAAGAGAATTTCCAGCATGGAAGTGGTGGAGTGGGGTCCGAACAGGATTGGTAGTTGGAAAAACCCTCCTCAGGAGATTAGGAAGAGTGTTCAGACTTAGCCCCTGGGGCTGATACCACAACATTCATCTACCAAAATCTGCTTTCCAGAGAAATTTCACTTTACCATTGTTTTCGGTCTTTTAAATTTTACTTTTAAAAGGCCCAGCTCTGCTATTACAGGTATTTCCCCACTTTTTGAAAGTTCCCATTACTCCATTTCACTTTTGTGAGAGGCTTACATTTGCATCTGCTTTTGCAAAGGGAAAGAAATCTGAAGAGGATGTTTGCTTTTACCAAAGAGGTGAAAAGCAAAACCAGTGCTCAGTGTTTGTTTTTGCCGGAAGCAGTTAGCAAGGTGGCATGTACCTTGAGCAGTAAGGGTGGCCCCCCCAAGCTAGCTTCCCAGGAGCTACACTCAGCATCAAGCCACCATAGCTTTGCATTTTGTGAGCCTCTGTGCTTAATTTTGATTTGTTTGGTGCATTTCTCAGCAAGATTCATCCCTAGGTATCAGAAAAGCTTAAGAGAGGTTATTTTGGGGTCTGGAAATGCTAAAAAATGTTCTAAATTAATGGCAATTTTTTTAAATGTATCCACTTAACAATTTTTTTTATTATGTTCAGTTACCAGCATCTAGTCCACGGTAAGTTTTTGTTGTAGTGTTTGACGATTCATTAGTATGCATTTTGGTTCACAAGAAGTTTCATAGGAATGCTCCGCTTTTGGGAGGAACATTTAACTTCTTTATTTATACTTTGAGGATGTATTCATTTATTTATGAAATAAGACTGAACTTTGTAATATTGTTTATCTTTTTTTTTTTTAAATTGTTTTGTGTCCAGTTGTGGGAAACCCTTTTCAAATATCACCGTGAATTCTTCCTGATTTCTCTCCCACTCTGCCACTAAGTAAAACAATGTATATGCCCTTTTCTCTTTTTTTAAGTCTTATAGAAAACAGGAAAAATCCTCCTCTATGACTCACGCTTTTCCTTCTTATGCTATAGTGTGTTTGTAGAAGACTCTTGAATTCATAGACATTCTTAGCTTGGGGCATATCATATAAGTGCTAAGTGCCAAAGCTTATTTTTGTGTCAAACCAATTTACAACAATAGCACTATATGAAACATTAGATTTCGTATGAAGCCATTAATTGTGTGAACGTGCGGAAGTCTATATATACATTTGGGGAAATGCCTCTGCTTCTTCTTACGTATTTTACGTAGAACGGAGAAGGAAAAGGAGTTGAGATATTGCACTCATTGAAGAGCCTTTCGTGGGCCTGGCTTGGAGGTATGGACAGAGAGGCCTAGAAAGAAGGTCTGTTTTTACATTTGTTGGATATGCAGTAATGGGATTTATATAAGTACAGTTGAGTTCAGGCTGCCTCTACAAGCTGGGAGAAATTCACATGTCCCATTTTACCCCATACCCCCAGCCACACTAGAACATCCCCGAGCAGAGGTAGAGCCCCTTATTCACAGTGACCCTTAGGGCCTCAAAACCCAAACCATGGGGAAAGACAACCACAGGAACTGGGTATCATATTCAGCGACCATCACTGAAAATCTGTCACCAGTGCCCATTACCCACAAATAAAAAATCTAAACATATTTGTGTAACATGTAAAACTGGTCATCAGCTGGTCTTGCCCTGGTCACAGAGGGACCAGGAACCACATCAAACTCCTGGATGTTCCGAGACACCCAATGTCCCTTCATACATCACTGGGTTTTGTACTTGTGTTTATTCTGAACAGATTCCACTAGAAAGACAGGGGCAGGCTGGTAGTTCCAGGTCTCCCTGGAAATTATATTCCAAGAGCAGTTCCTTTGTGAACCTTTTCTCCACATGCTTATACATCGTGTCTTCATTCTGGTTGGCCCATTTGTCCACCCTCGTGGGTGCACCTGGGAAATTCTGCCACTACCTGGTCATTTTGTCTGTGTGCCAGTTCTCTCCTTCAGCTGGACAGAAGCTCTGCATTTGATCCCGAGACCTGGTGCCTAGCTCCTAGAACCGTCTGTTGAGGGAGAGTGCCATACCGGCACCAGTCCACAGAGCACACTAGGATCCTCACCAAACACTAGACATAGAAGTAAAGACAGGGCTGTTTCCATTCCTTGCATTTATTACATCCCAGGTTTCTCATATCTAATATATGCATGGGGTTTACACTATTTTTTTCAGAGAATGACTGCAAATCTCACATGGGACATTGTATTTATAATTTATTCTAGAAGCTATACTGGGTCCTTACTCCGTGCAGTCTGAGTGAAGGACTTTGGAATAAAAATATTAACAGGGGGGCGCCTGGGTAGCTCAGTCGTTAAGCGTCTGCCTTCAGCTCAGGGCGTGATCCTGGCGTTATGGGATCGAGCCCCGCATCGGGCTCCTCTGCTGGGAGCCTGCTTCTTCCTCTCCCACTCCTCCTGCTTGTGTTCCCTCTCTCTCTGGCTGTCTCTCTCTTTCAAATAAATAAATAAAATCTTTTAAAAAATATGAACAGGATACATTTTTGTCCTTAAGTCCCTCATATTACTTAAAAGAAAATTCTAATGTAAATCATTTTTTAAATATAGCGTTACTACATAAATCTACTTTTGCTAACATGCCCATATGGGGAACGGAGCTCACATGTGTGGGAAACCAGCCAAGGGGTGGCATTTCTCCCACTGTAACAGCCGTGTCTCAGACACCCTTCACTCTCCCTTGTAGTCATGAGAAACTTCTCTGGTTCAACTCCTCTTCCCGGATTCTCTCCGTGGAAACACAGAGGTTCTCTGGATGCAGTTGCCCCTTACCTAATAGGGAAAGTTGAGGCTGTGTCCACAGAGGACGTTTGAAAACCCTAGCTCAATAAATCACCAATGCAGTCTCTGGGGGAAAAGGAACAAGTATAATGCAGGGTGTAAGTGCTGAATGAAAACCAACCAAGATCCTTTTAAAAACCACAAGCAGGAAGAAAAGTGCTGTGTCAGTGGCTGTTGCTTTTGAGGTTTTGACTTTTTTTTCCCCCTGTGGAGTAGAAGGAGTGTGGGTCTAGGAGATTGTGAATCCCCAGAGCTGAGGCAAACGGTGAGGCCAGGGAGAAGTGAGACTCTTGGTGAGAAGGACAAGGGACTCAGGCTAGGGAAGAAAATATGGATACCCTGGAGATAGGGAAGGTGAGCAGGAATGAATTTGCAAAGGATGGAGGTTCCCATGTTGTCAGAGAAGACAGGACACAAATGGAGAGAAGAAGTAGAGAAAGAGTATTAGTGAGAGTCAGGGTGGATTTGGACGTATGCAACCTGAAAAAGATTCAGAGGTAAGAATCTAGGAGGGAGTGCACCAAAATAGGGTTGTAATGACACAAAGAGGTGTTCTATTCACCTTAGAAGAAAGATCATGAGAAAATACACATTTCAGTTAGACCAACCCTCTTAAACAAAACAGGGCCCAGGCTGTCACTTTACAGAGAATTTGTAAATACAATGAAACCAAATTATAATCCATTCCACTAGTTACCTGGATAGATGCACTGCAAGGGAAGCATGTTTTTCTAAGAACAATGATAGCAAAGATGGCACAGACCTCATTCCTCAGCTTACAAGTCTGGAGACAAAACAGAGCTTAAACTCGGCTGCCCTAGAATCAGCTGGGGAGGACGTGCCCTCTGATGTCAGCTCAGTCACTCAGCCTCATCCTGCTGAAGACCACTGCAACCCCCAAGCCCCCAAACGGGAAACCAGCAAGCTCCTCTTAGTCTCTAGGAATTAGGAAATCTCCATTCGAGTGAGCTGTGTTATCAATTCATCTATACATTTGAGCACATATATGGCTTTATTGTGTCTCCCAATAAAATAGAGATGTTTCTTGTATCATTGAGAGTCTCAGGGACGTGAATAAAAAGCAAATTAATATTTGTAACCTATAGAAACATATGGATCTCACCTTTGACATAATATCGTCATCTTCGAAATTCCTCCATCCATTAGGTTCTAAAATAAACTGTATTGATTCTGTTCATTCACTGATTATTTATTCAACTAGCATTTACTGGGTGTCCAAATGCATCAGTCACTCTTCAAGGTACTGGGAACATAGCATTGAACAAAACAGAAAAAAAAACCTCCCCATCCTAATGTCGCTTAAGCTCTGTCTCACCATCATTCTTCCATCTATCTTGCTATTTTTCTTTAATTAAATATACTCAGTCTCGCCAGAGCCTGTATCAAATGTGTGGTATCTGTGAGTCCATCTCATCCTCGGAACTAACAATGTCCTGCTATTTTAGAGGAAGTTTGCCACAGAGAGTTGGACATGCCCTTCTCTAAATCGCATTGGTGAGAAAGTGGCACAGTCTTCAGCATGGGTCACCATCTGCTTTTCTACTGGGCAGCCCTGTGCCCTTTTGCTTTCTTTTCTAACTTCACATTTGTGTGGCTTTGCTCATATCTGCATCTGTTTGCTCTCAAAGAATCTCGTTTATTTAACCAACTAGCCTTTGGCAGATGACCTCAAGCCTTTCAGACCCTGCCCACTACTAAAGCTTCAGGCCAAATCATCATCCTTAGAAGAAGGACCCACAGGGACACCCGGGTGGCTCAGTAGGTGAAGCATCGGATTCTTGGTTTCCACTCAGGTCATGATCTCAGGGTCATGAGATCAAAGCCCCCTCCTCCCTGTTTGGCTCCTCACTCAGCGGGCTGTCTGCTGGAGATTCTCTCTCCCTCTACCCCTCCCCTCACTCACCCTCTCTCTCTCTCTCAAAAACATAAATAAATCTTTAAAAAAAGGAATAAGGACCATAAACCTCACAGGAGCCCCAAAGACCTGAGTCATCGGTCCCCGCCTCTGACTGGGACCTTATCTGCTCGTCCTCATCCTCATCTGGCCCTACACACAGCCTGCCTGGAGGGCTCTGGTTACGGGGGTTCGCCCTGCTCCCTCCCACCACAGTTCATGTTTGTGTACCCTGCAGCCTCTGGCTGCTCTGTTGCTGGCTTCCCTTCCTGCTTACTGCTTGTACTGGCCCTTCAGTTATTAGCACAGAGACTCCCTAGGAGATTCACCCTAACCCTGCAGGCGAGCTCAGAGTCCTCTATTATATTCTTGTAGCAGTGCTGAGTAACCTTTCTCCCAGCAATTACTTTGTAATTGCGTGCATTCTCCTGATGCATCCTAAGGCTCCTTGAGAGCTGGGACGTAATCTGTCTTTTGCTTACCCTTGGGTCTTGGTACCAACAAACGTGCGCTGAGGACAGACTGGATGATTTGCTATAGGCATACACACCATCACTTCAAATTCAACAACATGGAAATTACATTTTGCTCAGTGACAGGCACCCCCTGCATTTGCCACCTTTCAGGTGACCTAATGACCTCACCATACTTATCCCGAATAGGGATCACATCCTCTCTTCAAATTACCTTGCTCCTTCTGTGTCTTTCTCAGTCCTCCTCACCTCAGAAGTGCAGCAGCATGGATGGGCTCTGCTTGAATTACTCCTTCTGAGGAAAGCGATAACTTACAGCCTTGTCACCCCTAAAATGTGCTTTGCAACAGTAATAACAGGCATGCAGTCCTTACAGGACCCTCACTGAACTATGATAGAAATTTATTTTCCGAATAGTTGCTGGGCTATGCACCTGTCATTATTCACACATATCTATCCAGGCATCTTCATGTCAGCTCATCTATTCAGTTCTTTATCATGAGTTAAATAAAGGCAGGCAGAAAATTAAAGTTTGGAAAAGATTTTAAGAAATTATGTTCCTGTCTAAGGGCTCCTCCACGGCTCAGTTTGATAAGCATCTGCCTTTTGCTCAGGTCATGATCCCAGGGTCCTGGGATCCACCCTCATATGGGGCTCCCTGCTCAGAAAGACCGTCTCCAGCTCCCCCTACTTGTGCTCTGTCTCTGTCAAATAAATAAATAAAATCTAAAGAGAGAGAGAGAGAAATTATTATAAGCATATAAGGAGAAGAAGGCCACGGGGTATTTCAGAAAAATAGTGAAAGGGAGGAGCTCAGCAATTCTCCAAATGCACATGAAAACATCATGATACAGTGTGAGGGATTCCTTTACAAATGCTCAGTTTCCTAGGAGGCCAGGGTGAATAAAATGTTAATTTTATCCTTGTAACTGAGGGTTGTATGAGTTGTAACTTTTCACCAGGAGTGGCTCATTTGGGCTCTTGAACCAGAGCCAGCGGATAACACCCATCCTGTGCCTCTTCTCCTGATGCTGTAGGATCCCTCCCTTCTGTGCCAGACCGTGAGGGCAGATAGTGGGCGCAGCTGCGGAAGGCAGCACTGCTATCAGCCGGGCCAGGCAAGGCCTGGCTGGCCATGGCCTCAGGGGCGCCTGGGGAGCGACTGCGCGAGGAGGCCAGGTGCCCTGTGTGCCTGGATTTCCTGCAGGACCCGGTCAGCGTGGCCTGTGGCCACAGCTTCTGCCTCCAGTGCATCTCCGAATTCTGCGAGAAGTCCGACAGCGCTCAGGGGGGCCTGTATGCCTGTCCGCAGTGCCGGGGCCCCTTTGGGCTGGAGAGCTTTCGGCCCAACCGGCAGCTGGCCAGCCTGGTGGACAGCGTGCGGCAGCTGGGACTGGGCCCGGGGCCCACGGGGGTGCGCCAATGCGCGCGGCATGGCGAGGAGCTGAGCCTCTTCTGTGAGGAGGACCAGGAGGCGCTGTGCTGGGTCTGTGACACCACCCCGGAGCACAGGAGCCACCACACGGTGCCACTCCAGGAGGCAGCAAGGTGTTACCAGGTGAGAGCCCCTCGGCGCACTCCGCAGGGCGCAGGTGGAGAGGCCCGATTGGGAGTCTGGAAATGCGGCCCACACAGATGAGTGGCTAGATCCAGCGGTATTAGTGACTTGTGTAGCTAGGGACAAACCCAGATGATTCCATCCTGACCTGAACGACTCCGTTCAGGTTGGGTCCCCTTGCCTTGCTCCATGGTAACCCCCTTCGGGGACCTCTCTTCAGAAGCTCAAATGCACCCGGTTCATTTGACCAAATGATTTTAAATTGTCCCCTCCTCCGTGAAGCCTTCCCCAGTGCCTAGTTTTTTCGTCCTGGTTTTATTCTTCCCGATGGTCAGTCCTGGTTCCAAACACTAGAGCTCTGGTGTGGAGGCTGGGTTATCCGGTTGGTTCTTGGTTACAGGTGTACATCTTTATTGTAAATGCTTCTTAATTAGCTGTCTAATGCCTTGTCTTCCATAGTGCTTATCTCTATGTTAGTTAATACTGTCACCAAAACAACCCCTGGGTTTTGGACACCAGTGTCCACGGAGCACACAGCTCTGATCGCCTTCCAATCCTGCAAATGAATGTGTGCCCTGAAGTAAAAACCCAGTAGCTAAGTTTGTTCACAGGTGTTCGGGGACTGATGATGAGAGCATCCCCAGTGAAGAGGTGACTCATATTGGAGTATTTGGCTCCCAAAAGTGGCGTCTGTGAAACTGTAATAGAGTTTTCCCTACTGGTGCTCTTCAAAAGTTCTTTGATATGTTCTGAGCACATTTAAATTCCCAACATCGGGAGCAGCTTCCACCGCAAAAGAGGTGGGAGTGGTCTAAAATCTACCGACATGTTTAACTGAAGTACCGTCGCAATGAAATAAATCGTGAACATCGGACTTTCTAAAATTATTAATATTATTATTAATTATTATTACTTTAACTTTGTTTTAAACCAAGGTTTTGGGATATTTACCACCTCAACTTCCTTCTTGACATACCTGGAAATATGTCTGACTTTTTTCTTTTTTCTTTTGGTTGTCATCTACAAATTTCAGGTGCCAGCTCCTTTCTAGCTATACTTTTGAAGTATGCTGTTCCTGCTTTCTTTTAACCCAGAAGTTACTTAAATGTAACGTGGCTGTATGTAATATATCTTAATTGAATACCAAATAAATATCTGTTAACTCCTTAGCCTGTCAGCTGGGACTTCATAGGACCCTAAGTGCTGTTTCTACACTTCCTGTCTCAGCCAACCATGAGATCCAGCAAACCCAGCCTAATCACTGTTGTCCCCAAACATGACACATCTTGTTCACCTCCTTGCTTTTGATCACAATTTCTTCTGCCTAAGTGAACTGTTTTCTCTGTCCGTCGGTGTCAAAGTTCTATTTCGTGCAAATATTAAAAAAATGCCACTTCCGAAACACCTAGATGGCTCGGATGGTTAAGCGTCTGCCTTCAGCTCAGGTCATGATCTCAGGGTCCTGGGATCAGCTCCCAAATTGGGCTCCCTGATTCTCAGTGGGGAGCCTGCTTCTCCTTCTCCCTCTGCCTGCCGCTCCCCCTGCTTGTACTCTCTCTCTCGCTCTCTCTCTGACAAATTAAATAAAATCTTTAAAAAAATGCCACTTCCCCATCTTGTCAAATACTTCCATATATTATCCTGTTAGTTTCTGTGCAACATTATGGATAAGCTTATAGCAGTCTCTTTTAAAGGCAGTTCTTGTGTAAGACTTATTAAATGACTTGGGGCAGAGGCCCCCCCTCTTTTTTTCCCCAAGACTTATTGAATGACTTAAGGAAGAAAATAAAAATATGTGTATATATGTATCTTTATGGTTGTTCTCTCTAGATAAAATATATGTGTTTACCTCTAGCAGGGGTTGAGGGTGGAAAGGAGATTCAGTTTTATTATTTTTTAAATTCCTCGTAAGGTTTATGATACTGCATATCTCCTCTCCACTTAACAATTAGTAATTTACAAGGATTCATTTGACCAAATAATAATAAACAATTTTCTTATAAATCAATAAATAATTTAAAAACATCAAACATATAGATATAAGGAATAACATCCCTCACAACCAAGCAGTAGTAGATACAATTTCATCTATTGAACATCTATTGCTACATAGTTTTTATATATTCATTACAAGCACTTTTTTTTCAAAATTGGTGTCATATTACATAAAATATACTTATCTTAATTGACTTTATAATTATGAATGTTTCTTGTCATTCAATATTCTGCATCTTATTTTAATTCCATCATGTTAATATAAAATACATTTTTCTCACTCTCTCACTTTTGACAGTTGGTAAGTTACTTCTATTTTAAAGAATGAACCATGAGAGACTCTGGACTCTGGGTAACAAACTGAGGGCTTCGAGGGGAGGTGTGGGGGATTGGGATAGGCTGGTGATGGGTATTAAGGAGGGCACATATTACATGGTGCACTGGGTGTTATACGCAACTAATGAATCATGGAACTTTACATCAAAAACTAAGGATATACTGTATAGTGGCTAACAAAGCATAATAAAAATTATCATAAAAAATTAAAGAATTAAAAAATAATGCTGCAATGAATATGTTTAGATAATTTTTTATTATATCTGGCATTAACATTTAAAATATATTTATATTTCACTTAATCGTTGTTGAGGTTGAACATTTCTTGGTGCTTGCTAGGGCCTGTTTAATCGGTCTTTGCATTTCCTGATATCCCTGGTTGATATTAGGTACTGAATTCAGGCATCTATAATGGGTTCAGCACATGTTTCCAAACAGACCAAGCTCCTGATGGCCCTGGAACTTGTAAGGAAGGAGATGGAGGAGACCTTCACTCAGGAGGCCAACACGGGGAAGAAAACTGTCGTTTGGAAGGTAAGAGAATCTTGGGGCTTCTGGAGGCTTGCTTGTCTGGCAGAACCAAGTTTGGGTCATTAAATTACTATGGAACCATCTTCCCTGCTGCACACTTTTGTTCCATTTACATGGTTGCTCTAGGGGAACATCTGCATCATCTTGGATCATCGCATCCCCTCAAAATACACTGTGTATCTGTGTTCTTTTTATCTCTATTAATACTACCCCAATCCAAATTATAAATAAATAGTTTTACTGACCTTGATTGTACTATAACTCACTGTTCCATTCCTAGTACCTACAGAAGTCTCATATTATCATTACTAGTTTAAAATGTGTGTGTGTGTGTATTCATCAGGTGAATGACATAATAAATATTTCACAGGATTGATATATATGGCATATAGCTAATATTGATCATTTTAAATATAGGAGGATATCTGAACATTCAGCCCCTTGTCAGTAACCCATATACATATCTTCTTTTTTTTTACACTTCAACTTTTTCACTTACCTATTTACACACACATACACACACAGTGGTTCTCAATCTGTGGCAGTTTTGTCCTCCAAGGGATATTTTGCAATAACTGTAGACATTTTTGGTTCTCATGGGGGGTCGGGGGAGGGGAGTTTGCTACTGGAATTCCAAGGGTGAAAGCCAGGCATGCTACCAAAAACCTTACAATGCACAGGACAGCCCATAAAAACTCACAATGAAGAATCATCTGGTCAGGGATGCCTGGGTGACTCAGTGGGTTAAGTGTCTCCCTTCAACTCAGGTCATGATCCCGGGGTCCTAGGATAGAGCCCCAGGTCAGTCTCCCTGCTCAGTGGGGAGTCTGCTTCTCGCTTTCCCTTTGACCTTCCCCTCTGCTCATACTCTCTCTCTCCCTCTCTCAAATAAATAAATAATATCTTTTAAAAAAAATAATCATCTGGTCAAATATCAATAGGGTCTAGATTGAGAAACTATGTATAGAAAGTATATGTATATTTATATCTATTTATGTAACATATGATTTATAGAGTATTTCTATTATTTGGCCTTCTTCAAATAACCCTTCTTCTCTGATTGTTTTATATATATATGTATATATTTTAAATTATTTCCTTTCTCTTTCTTGAAAATGTTGTCTTATACTCTATCCTCAGACAGATATTTCTGTAAGGACCATTTATGCTACATTTTTCTTCTGTGATGAATCTTATCTTTTCTATAATTATGCATATCACATGTAAAGTTAAACATTCATAATTTTTGTTCTTTTTAGGCTAATAATCCAAGTCAATTGTTTTCAATCCTGACCTGACCATAGATTTACACATCAGAAGTTCCATATGCAAGATTTTGCAAACCCTCCACTAATTATTCTAAGTAGAGATAATGCTATGATCGGTGTTCTTTTGTTTTGTTTTTTGTTTTTTTTTATAATAATATTTTTTATTATATTATGTTAGTCACCATACAGTACATCCCTGTTTTTTTTACGTAAAGTTCGATGATTCATTAGTTGCGCATAACACCCAGTGCACCATGCAATACATGCCCTCCTTACTACCCATCACCAGTCTATCCCATTCCCCCACCCCCCTCCCCTCTGAAGCCCTCAGTTTGTTTCTCAGAGTCCATAGTCTCTCATGCTTCATTCCCCCTTCTGATTACCCCCCTTTCTTTTTTTTAATGTTTTTTTATTATATTATGTTAGTCACCATACAGTACATCCTTGGTTTCTGATGTAAAGTTCGATGATTCATTAGTTGCGTATAACAACCAGTGCACCATGCAATACATGCCCTCCTTACCACCCATCACCAGCCTATCCCATTTCCCCATCCCTCCCCTCTGAAGCCCTCAGTTTGTTTCTCAGAGTCCATAGTCTCTCATGCTTCATTCCCCCTTCTTATTACCCCCCCTTTCTTTATCCTTTCTTCTACCAATCTTCCTAGTTCTTATGTTCCATAAATGAGTGAAACCATAAGATAATTGTCTTTCTCTGCTTTATGATCCGTGTTCTAAGCTATGTAAACTTGCATGAGCCATGTGGGCCAAATACAACACACATCAGTTTAATAACAAACTCTAACTTCTACAAAGACACTTCTTCCTATGTCTGTAGATATAATTGTCACACTCAAAAGGAGGATGTGAGAGAAAGAAGGATTGCAACCAAACCCCGTCTTTCACCATGCCGTTCCTCAGGGTGTAACTCCACTCTTTTTCCGTGGCTGAATTATTAGCACCACTGCTCAACAGCTCAGGCTCCAACATCAGGGATAAATTACATGAATTGTACCTTTCAGATCAAACTATGGAATTTAGAGTTTGTTATTTTTTTAGAAGTCAGGATTACATGAATCCAGTAGTTTAGAAAGTGGCAGAAGGTGGTAGGGATGGAAAATTGCCAGATGGTTTTGAGCCTTTAGGGATTTGAGAACCATTACTAATTTTGTTTTTTATTTGTTTATTTGTTTTTAGAAAAAAGGTGTTAGTTCATGCCCTTAAATCAAACCAAGTCCTTATAATGTTTAGCAATGGGCCAGGGAATCCAAAATGAGAGACTATGGGAGATTATTGTGTTTCCTAAACCCACTTTAAAGTTAGTTTTCCACATCCCAGACTCAAGAGAATAAAATGTATGAATAATAATGCTGTGTCAGGGTATATTCTTTAAGTCTATTTAAAACATGTGCATGTGAGATTTGGGTGGAAATCAGGATTAATTGCCTTAAGTTAACTCTGTAATAAATGGCCTGTGGATCATTTAGCTTTATTTTGGCTGAACAGAGAACATTAGCCTTAAGGTTTCACAATTACCATGTTACGAAGTAATGTTCATGTTTCTAATGTCTAAGCCTTTTTTTTTCTCACGTTTACAATTCAGATCTCTCTAATCTCTATTCATAATGATTCAGTTGTTTCCACCCAGTTCTCATTCTAGTCAGTACCTTAATGATGTATTTTAACTTCACTGTGCAACTATTCTATGCTAGTCACCCTTCTCAGCAGTTTAATAGATATTTAATCTTAATCTCCATACTCCTCCTCCCATAATTTAAATATGGTACAAAACTTGCATGCAAAACCGACTTGCCTGCAAGTCCATGGCCAAATGAGAACTCAAATCCAACTGCCTTTCTCAAACTCTAAGTCTGAAGACCACTGGTCCCATAGAGTGGCCTCTGGTTTCTGCATGTTGTTAAAACGCAGCTGAACAGTGGACAGAGTTTTGGTGCTGGGGTTTTTCTGGAAATTGCAGTCAGCTTCCCTACCCCATGCTTGAAGCTCCCTCTGGTTGATGATTGGATCCCCTGTGTCACTCCAGGAGAAAGTGGAAATGCAGAGGCAGCGTTTCAGGTTGGAGTTTGAGAAGTATCGTGGGTTCCTGGCACTAGAGGAGCAACTGCAGCTGAGGCGTCTGGAGGAGGAGGAGCGAGCCACCCTGCAGAGACTCCGGGAGAGCAAGAACCGGCTGGTGCAGCAGAGCAGGGCTCTGAGGGAGCTGGCCGAGGAGCTGGAGGAGAGGTGTCAGCGCCCAGCGCTGGGTCTGCTGGAGGTGAGCCTGGGCCCCTCAGCAGAACGAGGGGCATGGGGGAGACCACAGAAACACACAGCCACTTTCAACCACAAACCACTTGTGCCATAATGATTTTTAGGAAAAGGGCACCCTGGCATCGGTTTGGAAAGCACCTTAATTCTAAGTCTTAGCATCAGAATGAGAAGGGACTCTCAACAACTGTATAAAATAGTTCATCTTAGAGACCAAAAATTAATTTGATATCTTACCTATAAGGTTAAACAAAAAATGGACAATTGATGTTATGTTGGGTGAAAACCACTTCTTAAAACCTCACAGCTAATCTGTCAATGATGACAGCCAATTCCAGAAGTGTTTGGTAACCCATTTCTGTGTCAGTAGCTAATTGTATGAATAATGTCTTAAATTGTCCAGCTTGAAGCTTTCCTGTTAAATTTTGTGGCAAACACAAATTTCCTTGTCCATATTGCATGCCCATTCCAAGCATGGTGGGGAGGGATTAAATGGGTTCCTTGCCTTTTGCTCACAGTCTGTTAGGGTTTGGACAGCAGAGAGACAAAACAGGAAAAAGGGAAATTTTTATTTGCTTTTAATCCTTCATGAGGTCATCAAAATCCCAAGTGAATTGAGAAATCCATTGTTGATAATGCATGTGTATTATCATGACAGACCGCATTGCAGTAGAAAAATTCTGGGCACACTTCATTCTGTCTCATCCCCAATGACTCATTCAGGAGATTCTCAGCTAAGGAATCCATGCCCTCATTTAGCAGCTGACCCGCAGATTCCATCGTGAGTCAGCCCCAGACACTGAAAGTGCCATAAAATCTTCAAATTAACTATCTATGTAATGTTTACAAGGACAGTGAGTAAGCAGCACTGGTGACATAGTTAGGGGTTCATTAAATGAAAGAACTTTCAAAGCATTTTTATTTATTTTGTCTTATTTAATTCATTTTGTCTTCAATATATCTATATCTATATCTATATATGTAAGCAACACATATGTTTATTATCATTATTACTAGGCTCGTTTCCATGTGAGCAAACTAAGCATCAAAAAGGAATTAATTTTCTGAATTTCAGATAGCAGATATACACAGAACTTTACCATTTTCAATAATGACATCCATCATCTTATTTTACCATATTTCAAAACACAACATTGAAAACAAGCTGTTAATAGCACCAGATAAATGTTAAAATTATTTCCACTACAAATTTTAGGGAGAATATATTCTAAAATTATTTATTTTCATTTTTACATCCATCTTTCCATTTCCTCCTCAGTACCAGTAAGCAGCATTTTACTGCCAAAGGCCAAAAACAAGGCCTGCCAGTCTCATAAAAAGTAAAGTCAATTATTTTCCTTCTTTTATGCCTTCTCAAAATTTATCTGACACATGGCTATTTTTTGATGGAAAAAGGAAAATGTAAAACAGGGGATTTATTTAAATAATCTCCTTTGATATAAAATGTTGCTTTTAATCAATGACTTCCTTTTTTATCCAGTTAGGTAACCTACTGACACATAAGTCCATAGCTATGGTGTCATTGTTCAAATAATGAGGAATTTGGGGTTTTCTACGGAGACATGGGGAGTATCATATGTTTGTCTATACCTTTCTCTGTCCCTCAAATAAATTCTGGAGATGTTTAAAGTGTATTTTTACCTTAATTCCATCTACATTTGTTACGGAATGTAACTCTTTATTAATATACCCAAGTGTCAGAATTATCAACTCAGAAAATAGTTAAATTGGTTGATATCATTGGAATTAACCTAAACTTTGTGTAGTCTGATTCCATTGTAGTACAGGCAAACTGATTTTAAAATTCATGAGAATATTCAACAGCCAATTTTTGGATTTTTTAAAGAAAGATTGATGTCTTCTATCATTTTATCATCATAATTAATTATTTCGAATCATCCTTAAAGAGATGTCCATGGTTTGTTTCCAATCTGTGAAAAGAAGTTTGGAGATGTAACTCATACCTGCTTATTATTTCTCTTTTACTTTCAGGGTGTGAGAGGAGCCTTGAGCCGGTATGTTTACTGTCTGAATCAGGGACAGGTTGTGGGAGGACAAGGGAGTTGGTGGATAAATCCTACTAAGAATTGTCGGTTCTGTGCCCTTCTCAGAAGTAAGGATGTCACACGGCTGGAAACGGAGACCATCCCCATGGAGCTGAGGACAATGTGTCGCATCCCTGGGATGAGGGAAATGTTGAGAAAGTTCCAAGGTAGGCTGCTTCTTTGAGCCGGGAGAACTACAATGTCTATAGTTTGGCTGTTATTACAGTTTGTTACTGTACAAATCAGGCTGCAGTAACAGAACCCAGTTTATCTTTCATTTTTAAAGATGTATGTATTTGTTTGAGAAAGAGAGAGAGTGGGAGAGAGTAACCCAAGCAGGCTGTTCACTGGGAGTGGAGCCTGATGCGGGCGTTGATCTCACAACCCCAAGATCAGACCTGAGCCAAAACCAAGACTGAGCCACCAGGCACTCCAGCAAAGGTCTATTTTTAGATCATATCATTGATTTACTAGTGGGTTTGGGAGACTTTTATTTCACCCCATCTTCCTCTGAGAGTCACGCAGATAGAGCCCCACCTCGATTCTGTTGCTAGTTGCTCTGGGAAAGGGCTAGGTTATGGTGGATTAGGCACTGGTCTTAAAGGCATCCACACTTAAGTGGCACCCTGGCTTCCCTGAAGATTTGTTAACTATAGTGAGTCACATGCTCGTGCCATGTTATAAGGGTGGATGGGAGACAGTGCTGTATTCAGAAGGAAGAACTGGGATATTTGTGTAGAGTCATAAAGAGTATCAGAGTCACTAACACCCATTTAAGCTACCTTCAGTTAGAACAATAGGCTTGAAAGTGTGGTTCACAGCTTATTAGCTGTGATATGAGTAACATTAGTTCCAATGAATATTCATTTCCCTGTTTATAAAATGCTGAAAAATGTATTGTTTGGAGGACTAAATGAAACATATTTGAAAACAGAAAAATCATCAATATAAAAGCATTGCCTTACATCAAATTTATTTTATTATCTGTAACTTGATGAGTTGCTTAAATTAGGTATTCAATAAAGCCAAAAATTTTCAGTCAATTATTTTTATGTAGGAGTAAGTGTGGTGACATAAATGAGTTTGTTAGGTCTGATCATGCTGTTTTTCAAAGAGTATAGATTCAACATTTGTATTTCTGTTTTTAATCCAAGTTATACCTAGCAATGTATGCAAACTGCGGCTAAACACTGCTCTCATTACTTCAAAGGAAGCTTCAGCCCATAATGAGAAAACCCTATGCAGCCCTGTTCAATGATGGGCAGATTAACATACTAACTGTATGACTTCTTGCAATTTGTTACACTCCCATAATCGAAGTCCTCATATTCCCATTTTTTACTGAACTAAATAATTAATGAATCAATTCAATAAATATTCCATATTTTGTGCCAGATGCTTTTCTAAGTATTGAAATATATTATTGAACAATAACAAAAAAATCCTACAAATCCATAGCTTCATATACATACAGTGTACATACTTACCTAAATTATGCAAAATGCACAGAATGTTAGAAGATGATACAGAATATTGGGGAAAAAATAAGGTAAGTGTGGCCAGAAGTTTTCAGGTTAGGGCATCTAATTTTAAATTTGACAATCAAGGAAGGCCCCTTGAGGTTAATTCATCAAATATCTAACATGGTATAAAACATTCCAGGCAGCAGAAACAATGAGTGCCCAGGCCTGAAATAGAAATATAGAAGATGTGTTACAGAAACTATGAGGAGGTCTGTGCGGCTGGGGAAGAATAAGCAAGGGCAAAGTCAGAGAGGTCAAGAAAGGACCAACTTGCACAGGGTGCTCTGGGCAGGTCACTGTGACCAGGATGCTTTATCTTTGAGTAAAACAGGAAATCAATGGAAAGTTGTAAATGGAGGAATAACATGATTAATGTTTTGAGAGTCTTACTCTGTATGTTTTATTGAGAATAAATTCAAAGGGGTAAGGCTTTAAGTGAGAAAAGCAATTAGGAGCCTTTGCAATAATTCAATCAGAGATGATTATGGATTGGATTAACATGGTAGTATTATCAGAGGTGCTGAGATGTGGAATGTGCACAGAACCTTGGTATATTTCAAAGGTAAAGCTGGTAAAATCTGCTGTTGGATTAGATATGAGTTGTCAGAGAAAGAGAGAAGTCAGAAATGATTCCAGAGTTTGAATCTCCAGAATTGTCATAATGAAGTTGTTGTTTACATTGATAGTTAAGGCTGCAGGTGTGGCAGAAGGAGGGAGTTGGATTTTGAACATACCAATGTTGTGATGAATGTTATATATCCAAAGTTTGATGTCAGGTAAGCAGATGATTCTGCAAATACAGTTTCAGGAGAAAGGTTTAAGGTAGAGATTTGCATTTGGAATCAGTAAGCATATGAGTGGAATTTAATTACAGCAATGATCCAGCCAGCCCAATAACACATTGAGAGTGAGCTGAGAAGGAAAGAAGAGGTCCCAGTCCTGAAACCACTGGATGGAGAAGAGGGGAAAACAGTAAAGGAGACCAAATGAGTGGAGAGGGGAGGAAAGGGTGAGGATCAGTTTCTCTGGGAAAGAGAAAGGAGGTTTTCCAGGACAAAGGTGGGGGTGCGAAGCATTGACTGCTACAAGAAAGTGATTTAAGGTGACCTCGAATGACTACCCACCAGTGTGGAGGTCAGTGGGAAGTTTCATTAGAGTATTATTATATCATGATGAGCAATTGAGTATAAGAGAGAGGGGTGGGGAAGCAATTGGAGACAGACCATATTAACTACCTTTCACAGATTTATAAACTTATAAATGGAGCAGGGAAGTGTGCTGGAGTGGAAATAATGTGTAAAGACAACGTGTGTTAAGTAGGCCTAACAGAGTTCCATGGAACCCACATTCCAGTCTGTTATTTATGACCTCTAAAGTTTGGGGAAATGGCATAAACTATGACTCTGAGTCTCCTCGTCTGTAATGTGAGGATGATAACAGGCACCTAAATGAGTTAGCGGTGATGGTTTACCATGTAGGTGACCCACTCAGGTTAGGGTATCAAGACAAGATCACCAGAAGTGGATTTAGAGACAAATAGTAGTAAGGGTCATTGTGATAGTATTTGTTATTATTATGATATTAAAAATGAAACTGTATGAATGAAGTTTATTATTTTTGAATGTTTATAAAGAGAAGACACTGAATATTTTACATCCTGCCTTCTTCACTGAGGAGATTTTACATGCAAATGTATTTATTAATTATGTGTATAAGTAAAATTTCACATCAATCTCCCTGGGACTTCACAGTATCAGTATTGGTTTTCTGTTGTGTAACAAATTACCACGGACTTCACTGCTTAAATCCACATGCATTTATTAGGTCATAATTATACAGAACAGACATTCATGTGGGATCAGCTCATTTCTTTGCTTAGTTTTCACAAGATCAATATTAATGTGTTGGCCAGGTTGGGCTCCTCTGAAGAGTCTGGGGAAGAATCCACTCCCAAGCTTATTCAGTTTATTGGCATAATGTTGTTCTGGCAGTTGTGGGACTGAGATCCTCGTTTCCTGGCTGGCTGTCAGTTGGAGGTCACTGGCCTTTCTCCTTATGTGGCTCATTCTGTCTTCAAAGCTAGCAATGACACATTAAATTCAAATCTCTCTGACTTCCTGTTCTGCCATCAGCCCAATAGCCAGAGAAAACTTTCCGGTTTTAAGGGTTCATGTGATTAGATGAGATCCTCCCAGATCATGTTCCTCTTGTCATAAAATAAAATCATGAGAGTACCACCAAGGTCTGTAGGTCATGGGGCTCATCTTAGAATTCTTCCTATCAGAGCGAAGTAACATTGAAAATGGTAGATTTCAAATTAACAAATTTGTTCTATGGATTTTGAGGAAAAAAATAAATACAGAGGATTTTCCTAAGAGCTCCCAAGTGCTCTGAATGTAGGTGAAAGGAATCTTAAATAGGTATGCTTATGGTTCATCACATCATCAATGGTTATGCTTTTATTGGGGTAAGAATGAGTCCTGAATTATGCAGAAGTAGCAGTGGGATAAACAAGGAAGTAATGAGGAATATACGAGTGACCTGAAAGATAAAATATTATTTTGCTTTCTCTAGGAGTTATTTGAGAAAGAAGAATGAGGAATGGTGTGACTATTATACATATTATTGTGCTTCCTATATTTTTACCAGTCTTCTCTTACCTTTCACATGTCTCACAAAATTCTTCCCACAGTTGATGTAAAGCTGGACCCTGTCACAGCGCATCCTAGCCTCCTCTTGACGGCTGATCTGCGCAGTGTGCAGGACGGAGAGCTGTGGAGGGATCTCCCCAACAACCCTGAGCGATTTGACACATGGCCCTGTATCCTGGGTTTGCAGAACTTCTCCTCAGGGAGGCATTATTGGGAAGTTATGGTGGGAGAAAGAGCAGAGTGGGGTTTAGGTGTCTGTCAAGAGACAGTGCCAAGGAAAGGGGAGACCACACCCTCTCCTGAGAATGGAGTCTGGGCCATGTGGCTGCTGAAAGGAAATGAGTACATGGTCCTTGCCTCCCCATCGGTGCCTCTCCTCCACCTGGAACGGCCTCATTGCATTGGGATTTTTTTGGACTATGAAGCAGGTGAAATCTCATTTTACAATGTAACAAATGGGTCTTACATCTACACGTTCAATCAACTGTTCTCTGGTATTCTCCGACCTTATTTTTTTATCTGTGACACGATTCCTCTTATCTTGCCATCTATGACAGATGCGGAGTCAGAAAACTGGGCATCCGGAGGTCATCTTGACTCTGCTTCTAATGTGAGACACGATCCTTCCTAACATTCTGTTCCTGAGAATTTTACACCTAGCAAAAGTTCCTGGGGTGGAATGAGGATGCAAACATGCTAAGCCCCAACAAATGCCCCCATTCAGATCAGCACTTTAATCCTTCTTGCTATGGACATTTTTCCATCAGGACAAAACAGAAAATATTAAATATTTACATTTGGAGGAGAATTATAGAATATATATATATATATATA
>NW_023250281.1:161574-166148 GCF_002007445.2 Ailuropoda melanoleuca | reverse complement strand
AAAAAAAAATTAAAAAAATAAATAAAAATAAAGAAAGATCAGTTTGTAGATATAATGAATTCTAGGAGCATGATGACTTACCATGCCCATGTAATGGTCCCATTGATTACAACACAACAGTACTTTTGTATCATATTGTACCTCATATGCACTCTATATGCCTCATCTTGTACCGCTAAGAATGTGGGGATCATTCTATAAAATTATATGGATGAAAACCTTTTTTTATTGAGTTTTTCATGCTTTATGAGCCCCTCTTCATCTGAGCTGTAGAGGAGAGCCACCTCCTACACCTATAGGATGTCTTGGGTCTTCTCTCCTTCCCATCACTGCCTACAACTGTGCATCTCTCTGTTATTATACATTGGACTTTCTTTTCCTAGCCCAAAGCATTATAAATAATTACTGTAATCACAAAGAATGATTAAAAAGTAACCACGAACTTTAGATTCTAGTTTTTCTGAAGCTGTAACTCTCCAGAGCTATGTTTACATATTAACAGAAGACTGGATAAGTCAAATAACAAAGTTGGGCATTTTCCTAACCAACCAGGTAACTGGTTTGTCAAGTGAATTAATAAGCTAATGATTGTAACATGTTAAGAAGGCCCTGAATGTTGGAAACTGGGAGGAGAGTGATATGTGGGGCTGGTTGGGAGCAGGGAGTAAAATAGCTGTGTTAGCAGGGGGAAAGAACTTAGCAAATTTAAACTGGTGATTTCAATTCTTAGTGTCCCCAAGGGCAGAGAAATTGGGAACACTGGGATTTATTAAATCTATCTGCTCTTAAAGTATGGACTTCACAATGCAGGTTTATTGGGTGCTACTGGGGCCCTCTGTGTATTTGCTCTCCTGTCATATTGGGAAGAGGGAACGATGGAGGTGGTCTGAATATGTATAGAATACACATTCTACAAACCTACAAGTTATATGTATTGGTTTATATGAAATATTCTCTTTATCCCCTGATTCTGTAACTGTATGTCTGCAAAAGTACTCAAATCATCCTTTTGATAAATTATCTTGCTAATTGACTCAAACTAGTCTGATTATTTTCTGTTATTGCTTGGCTGATTGCAGAAACACAATTTCAATGTATTTATTTATTTTATCATTTTTAAAAAATCCAGCCTCATGATGTCATATTTGCACCTACAAGAGCTTTATAAACATGATCATATGCACACAATCTAATAAAATTAGGGGTTCATGATACCTGTTCAATTTTCCTCTAGTTTTAAAACTATAAAGTATAAATAAATATATGCTGACATCTTCCTTTCAGATCCAAAAATCAATAAATAAATGAAACAAAATAGTTCAACCAATTAGCTCCTTAAATTAATAATAAAATATCTATTAATCAATGCACTTAAGTCATCGTTTTCACTATCTGAGACAATGGGTTCTTTCTTAGCATACATTAAAGTTTTAGTTAAAAAAAAGTCGAAATACTTTTGCCCTATTTTCCATAGATCTAAGGAAAAAAAAAAAGAAAGAAATGGTAATGCATGCTCCTATTCCAGGTTGTATGGGACTGATTATGCATAATTTGTTTTTTATTTTTTTTAAATCTTTTTTAGATTCTCTTTATTATTATTATTTTTTAAGATTTTATTTATTTATTCGACAGAGATAGAGACAGCCAGCGAGAGAGGGAACACAAGCAGGGGGAGTGGGAGAGGAAGAAGCAGGCTATAGCAGACGAGCCTGATGTGGGGCTCGATCCCATAACGCCGGGATCACGCCCTGAGCCGAAGGCAGACGCTTAACCGCTGTGCCACCCAGGCGCCCCGATAATTTGTTTTTTAGACACATAAAAATCTTTGGTAACAGGGGAGCAAATGGCCCATCACTATTTATGTTTATAGAACAACAATGGATTGAGTTCCCAGTTTTACTTAAATGAAGGAATAAATCCTTTTTATATCAAGGGACAAATTCTCCTGGTCCTCATTTTTTGTCTAGACCATAGGGGGGATTGAACAGTTTGATGTGATACATGCGTACAGCACACCTCAGTGTGTGTACTAATGACCCCTGTGGGCTTAGAGTTTCCCTAGAGCTTGGGGCTGTTGATGAATCTAGACCACCAATACAACCCTTCCTGTCTCTCCTCAGTAGAGCTGCATCATACTGTCATTACCCTCTGCACAAATATTGTGGTCTGTTGCATTTATAGAGGTATGGGCCAAGCCCAGGAGAGGTGTCTACATTTCCTCCCATATCTGGAATTGCACCTGGCTGGAGCACACGTGTGAACCCATAGTTAGGGAGAAGACATTGCACAATCCCATGGGGGTTGTCCACCTAGATCTGCACCTTCTGACTTCTGACTTTTAGTGATACCTGGTGCATTCAAGTAAAAATGGTGAGTAGATTTCTGGATTTAGGAGATCAACTCATAAATCTGTACTTCTCTTTTGGTTTGTTAAAAAGAAAAAGCTGTATGAAATGAATCAAAGGAACAGAAAAATAGGAAATGAGGAGCATCCTCCTTGCAGTTAGAAAGTTTATGGATTATGACCGACACACCAAGACTAAAGCTGCACACAAACACATACATCACAACTCATGTTATTTAATCGTAGTAGAGCAATAAATCTACCAATGCAAAATCCTAGTAAAGGATAACAAGTAAAAGTGCTAATGAGACAAAATGTGAAGAAACACAAAATGTGAGTTCCTTTTTTTAAATGTTGGAATTGGTGTTAATAAGGAAGACAGATTTGTCGGGCAGACATGAGAAAACGAGATCTGAGACTTGGATTTCATTTTGGGGGGAAAAATTGAAAAAGGTGTTCTCAGCTTCCTGGTGGGAGATGGGGCAATGTCAGCCCTTGCCTGGAGATCTAGGCCTGCCTTAACACCTCCTCAAAACATCAATTGCATTCTCTATCATTGGCCATTGTGACCACACTTCTTGTGAATTTTAAACTTTTTGAGATTAAAAATACTTGGAAAATAAACTAAAATCTTTGATCATACCCCCAGAAACTGAAAAACAGTACATTTCTTTAACTTGTAGTTTATGTGAGGGTACTTCTGCAGTAGAATGATGCATTTAGATGCAATGGTATTCCCAGTGTTTGACCAGCACCTACAGGGAGAAATGTATTATACCTTTTCGTACATAGTCAGAACACACACTCCCAAACACACAAGTTAAAAAATTCTTTTACATAGTAATAGTCTCGATTGTGCAGGCAAGCCGCTCTTCTCTCTCCAATTCCACACAAAATTGTGCCTGAAAAACTGAGTCATCAGTCATTAGGTTAATTTCCTGACCTTTCCATGAGTCACCACCCACACATGTGGGGAGAGGTCAGCTCTTTCTAGTTGGGCACTTAATACTGCCTTCCAGTTTCTCTAGCTTTGAGCAATGGAGAGGAAATGCTTCCCCAAGGTAAGGCAAAGTTGAAATGCCACATTAAGCAATTAATTGTTTATTTTTTGAGCTACTAAGTTGTGTCCATATATAAAAGATAAAATGATGATAAAAGATAAATGTTGCCTAATCTGTCCCTGACCAAGAGAGTAGTGGCAAATTTGCATGACATACAGTAAAATTTGCTCTGTGCAGGGGCAGGTGCACAATTTGGTGGAATATGAAGATATTCACAGTGGCTCTAGATACTAATAAAGTGTAAACTGTGTGTTGGAAGGTTGCTAATGTTGAACTAGTGTGCTGGGAAGGATCTTTACCCAGAGAAAAAAAGTGATTATATTCCTTCCAAAGTTTGAATTTAAGGGAAGAAAATATGTGTCTCTTCCCCAGAATCATTCAGAAAATGACTGTATTCCATTTTCTCCATGAGAGACCAGTTTCTTCCATGCAGAGAAGTCTGTGCTACCAGCAGGGCTCATGCCCACCCCCTCGCAGAGCCTCAGAGGCAGGGCAAGTAACTCCTGTCATTTCAAAGACAAGGCAAGAGGTAGCTTCTTAGTTAAGAGCTGGCGAGATGAGATACAAAAACATGAACTGTGTCTTTTGATTGTCACAAATCTTCCTGTGGATTCATTCTCACCTCCACATAGAAGTTGTGAACACAATTCAGAAGGAGATTGAAACTCCAATTATCCTGAAAGACAAACTCATGCCCTTTCACTGCATTTGGATTATTTTCAGCTCCTCATTTTTCCTTTTCTCTTATTTCACAGGATTTATCATTTTAGGACCATGAAATTGTGCAGCAGTTTGATGTAAAACACTGACATTACTATGGTGATTGAAAATTTGTTTTAGTCTTATTTGCCTCCCTATCTTTTGCCTTTCTTCCTACATTTATGCCCTTTTTAGTTTGTTAATTAACGGGACAATGATCTCTGTAAAGGAGGAATGTCAAAATTAAAAAGACGTCTTAACAAAGTCATAAAAAAAAGCATTCATTGGGAATTTCCTAAATATTATACTATATATATGTATATATATACGTATATATATAGTATATACTATAATATGTATCCTAAATACTATATATATTTATTTATAAATTTTATATTTATTTACAAATAAATACATTTATTTATATATTATTATATAAATCATATATATTATATAAACATTATTTATTT
>NW_023250281.1:119958-161474 GCF_002007445.2 Ailuropoda melanoleuca | reverse complement strand
TGCCCTCCTTACTACCCATCACCAGCTGTGGGATAGGCATACAGAGTTTGTGACCCAAAAAATGCTATCAAGCTACATATAACCTCATTATGCATTGTATTTCATTTTCTACTTGTCTGAAATTGATATAGCTTTTGAAAAAATGCAGATGAAGTCATGTACATATACTTATTTCTAACTTTAAACATATATATTTTTTCTGAATATAATCTATTTCAACCAATGCTACAATGAAGATTCTTGGTTTTTATTTACATAATGTGGGTTAATAAACACAGGATAGTTTCCTAGATACACATTAATGAGTCAAAAAATGTAATTTTAACTTCTATAGAAGATAGGTGTTTCCATGGTTAAAATGACATGTACAATGACAAGATAAATATATACTTTTAATTAATGATCTTTATCCTTCCAAAGATATTATTCCCATTTAATTCCCATCAAAAGTTATTCATTCATTTCCCCATACTTTCCTAGCTCTGTAGGTACCACATGTTTAAATACTTACCTATCTAAAAAGTAAATAACTCAATATTTTAAATCCTTAGTCATCAGTGAGAATGATTTTAATGTTTTTAAATCACAGTTTTGTAAAGAATTTGTTTTCCTGTGAACTGCTTTTTCAAGTCATTACCTATTTCTCATTACATGTTTTTCCTCCAATTTCTAGAAAAAAATAGTAAACAAGGTAGTCTGTCAATTGTCATGTTGAGTTGTTAATATTGTCATCATTCATTAGGTTGTTAGTAGAAGTTCTTACAGGTTTTTTAAAAATATGCAATCAAATTTATTTGCATTTTGCCTCATAGCTTTCGAGAATTGCAACTTGTTTTGTGAAATCTAACTAAATCCAAGATAATCAGGAAAAAAAAAGAGAACAACTGTCATTCTTTCTTATATAGTAGTTGCATTTGATTTGAATTTGTTTTTGTGAAAGGAGTGATTTAGGGATCCACAGTTACCCCACTCAAATTCCATGTCAATGATCCTATTTATTATATTTCCAAAGTATGCTTGGATGTACATTACAGGTAGTTTCTTCTCACTAGAATTTTCTTTTGTTTCTTCAGAATTTCCTTGTCTAGTCCCATGGGTTTGTTTTGCCATTCCCTGTTCATATGAGATATAAATTTTATGTAATATATATATAGACTTTCACATTTACCAACTTTCTTTCATATTAAAAAAAAACTCAAAACTTACCTGTAAAACAAATAAGGTAGTTTGATTATTACCACTTTAGATGACAAAGCTATGAAGAAGGTGAAGGAACTTTCCAAGATCTCAAAACTGTATCTTGTTGGCTAAGAGATTGTAACAAGGGAAATTGGAGCTGTAGCCCAAGATATTTTACATCTCTTCCTCTGCATTGATCTGCAAGAGTTGTGGTTTGTACTCTCCTTTGATTGTGATCATTCTTGGAATTTAAATTTGATAGATGTTTCTGCACATGTATGTGAATTATCACCTTCAAGCGTTATTATCTGTTGGATAATGTTGTGATATTTTTTCCTCAAACACTATATAATGCTTTGAGAGAAAAAAATACTCTGATTTCTTACTTTTAAAATATTTTATTTATTTGACAGAAGGAGAGAAAGTGTGCATGAAGAGAGAGCATGGGGAGGTGGGACAGAGGGAAAGGGAGAATTCGGCACCCTGCTGAGCAGGAAGACCACACAGGCCTTGATCCCAGGACCCCAGGCTCATGACCTGAGCTGAAAACAGACACATAACTGACTGAGCCACTCAGGCACCCCAAATACTCTTTGGTTTTTTTTTTCTTAATAACTTTTTTTTATTTTGCTATATTTGTCAACATACAGTACATCCCCAGTTTTTGATGCAATCTTCCATGATTCATTATTTGCGTATGACACCCAGTGCACCATGCAATATATGCCCTCCTTAATACCTATCACCAGCCTATCCCAATCCCCCAACCCCCACCGCTCCGAAGCCCTCAGTTTGGTTCTCAGAGTCCACATTCTCCCATGCTTCATTCCCCCTTCTGTTTACCACTCCTTCATTCTTCCCTTCCTTCTCCTACTGATCTTCCTGCTATTTCTTATGTTCCATAAATGAGTGAAACCATATGATAATTGTCTTTCTCTCCTTGACTTATTTCACTTAGCATTATCTCCTTCAGTCGCATCCATGTTTCTGCAAATGTTGTGAAATCGTTCTTTCTGATGGCTGAGTAATATTCCATCATATAGGGAGCACATCTTCTTAATCCAGTCATCTGATGGAGGGCATCTCGGCTACTTCCACAATTTACCTATTGTGAACAATGCTGCTATGAACGTTGGGGTGCATATGGCCCTTCTCTTCACTACGTCTGCATCTTTGGGGTAAATACCCAGTAGTGCAATGGCTGGGTCATAGGGTAGCTCCATTTTTAACTTTTTAAGGGACTTCCACACTGTTTTCCAGAGTGGCTGTACCAACTTGCATTCCCACCAACAGTGTAATAAGGATCCCCTTTCTCCACATCCTCTCCAACAATTGTTGTTTCTTGCCTTGTCCATTTTTGCCATTCTAACTGGCATAAGGTGGTATCTCAATGTGGTTTTGATTTGAATTTCCTGGATGCCTAATGATTTTGAATATTTTTTCATGTGTCTGTTAGCCATTTGTATGTCTTCATTGGAAAAGTGTCTGTTCATATCTTCTGCCCATTTTTTATTTGATTATTTGTTTCTTGTGCATTGAGTTTGAGAAGTTCTTTGTGGGTCTTGGATACTATTATTTTACCTGTAGTGTCATTTGCGAATATATTCTCCCATTCTGTGTGCTGCCTCTTAGTTTTTTTGACTGTTTCTTTGGCTGTGCAGAAGCTTTTTATCTTGATGAAGTCCCTCAAGTTCATTTTTTCTTTTGTTTCTCTTGCCTTTGGAGATGTGTCATGAAAAAATGTGCTGTGGCCGATGTCAAAGAAGTTGCTGCCTCTGTTCTCCTCTAGGATTTTGATGGATTCCTGTCTTTCATCCATTTGGAGTTTATCTTTGTGTATGGTGTGAGATAGTAGTCAAGTTTCATTCTTTTACATGTTGCTGTTCAGTTTTCCCAACATCATTTGTTAAAGAGCCTGGCATTTCTCCCTTGGATATTCTGGCTTCTGTTTTCATAGTTAATTATTATTATTATTATTATTATTATCATTTACCTTACAGAGATTTATTTATTTATTTATTTATTTATTATAATAATTTTTTATTATGTTATTCACCATACAGTACATCCCCAGTTTTTGATGTAATATTCCATGATTCATTATTTGCATATAACACCCAGAGCACTAGTCAATGTGTGCCCTCCTTAATACCCATCACCGGCCTAATCCCAATCCCCCACCCTCTCACCCATGAAGGCCTCAGAGGTTTCCCAGAGTCCACAGTCTCTCGTGGTTCATTCCCCCTTCTGATTACCACCCTTTCTTCTTCCCTTCCTTCTCCTACTGATATTCCTATTTCTTATGTTCCATAAATGAGTGAAACCATATGATAATTTTCTTTCTCTGCTTGACTTATTTCACTTAGCATTATCTCCTCCAGTGCCATCCAAGTTGCAGCAAATGTGTAATCGTTCTTTCTGATGGCTGAGTAATATTCCATTGTATATATGACCACATCTTCTTAATCCAGTCATCTGATGAAGGGCATCTCAGCTCCTCCCACAATTTAGCTATTGTGGACAATGCTGCTATGAATATTGGGGAGCATATGGCCCTTCTCTTCACTATGTCTGTATCTTTGGGATAAATACCCAGTAATGCAATGGCTGGTTCATACGGTAGCTCTATTTTTAACTTTTTTAGGGACATCCTTGTTTTCCAAAGTGGCTGCACCAACTTGCATTCCCACCAACAGTGTCAGAGGGATCCCCTTTCTCCACATCCTCTCCAACATTTGTTGTTTCCTGCCTTGTCAATTTTTGCCATTCTAACTGGTGTAAGGTGGTACCTCAAGGTGGTTTTGATTTGAATTCCCTTGATGGCTAATGATTTTGAACATTTTTTCATTTGTCTGTTAGCCATTTCTTGAATACCATCCCCAATTGAGAGAAAGAAAGAAGTGTGGAGGGGGTAATTTTATGTGCATTTTGCTTCAGTAGTATTCTGTCTCATACATTATTTATCTGCTCAGGTACTCCAAAATCATCACAAGAACAATAAAATGAATGAGGTTTGACCTTTGGATAAAGAGTGGAGAATGTATTCTACATATAATGGTTATTTTCTAAATACTATTAATTGGTTATTCTGGGCTCCATTTGCGGCCATTGAGGTTTGAGCAGGAGCTTAGAAAGTGGGCTCTGAGAGGAATCAATGGTTGGGCCATAGCAGCATTTCATTCCATGTCATTTGAATTAGAATGTGTTCCAGCAGTAAAGGATGAAGATTATAAATTCCATTTCCTGGATTCAAAATCAACTCTGTTCCTTTCTAGAATGTGGTAATTTGCTTAACACACATCTGTCACAGTTTCCCCTTCTGTAAATCACAGATAAAATGAATGCTAACTCCATATCACTGTTGTGGAGGGTTAAATGACTAAGTGTAAAAAGCATAAAGGAATGTTTGGGTCATTGTAAGTGTTCCATTATAGTTGATACGACTATTATTAGTATCTATATTCCTCTTCAGGTACAGTAGAGATGGATGGGACCAATGAGAGCACCCAGGGAAATTTCATCCTTTTGGGGTTTTCTGACCGCCCCCATCTGGAGAGGATCCTCTTTGTGGTCATCTTGATTGCATACCTCCTGACCCTTGTGGGCAACACCTCCATTATCGTGGTGTCCCGGCTGGACCCTCACCTCCACACTCCCATGTACTTCTTCCTCACCCACCTATCCTTCCTGGACCTCAGTTTCACCACCAGCTCCATCCCTCAGCTGCTCTATAACCTGAATGGAAGTGACAAGACCATCAGCTACATAGGCTGTGCCATCCAGCTCTTCCTATTTCTGGGTCTGGGTGGTGTGGAGTGCCTGCTCCTGGCTGTCATGGCATATGACCGGTTTGTTGCAGTCAGCAAACCCCTCCACTACATGGTGATCATGAATCCACGCCTCTGCAAAGGATTGGTGTCAGTGGCCTGGGGCTGTGGGGTGGCCAACTCCTTGGCCATGTCCCCAGTAACCCTGCATTTACCCCGCTGTGGGCACCGCAGTGTGGACCACTTCCTGTGTGAAATGCCTGCCCTTATCCGAATGGCCTGTATCAACACAGCTGCCATCGAGGGCACTGTCTTTGTCCTGGCAGTGGGCATTGTGCTGTCACCTCTGGTGTTCATCTTGGTGTCCTATGGCTACATTGTAAGGGCCGTATTACACATTCAGTCATCCTCAGGAAGGCACAAAGCCTTCAACACCTGTGGCTCCCATCTCACAGTTGTCTCCCTTTTCTATGGAAACATCATCTACATGTACATGCAACCTGGAAACAGTTCTTCCCAGGACCAGGGCAAATTCCTCACCCTCTTCTACAACATTGTCACACCACTCCTGAACCCCCTGATCTACACGCTCAGAAACAAGGAGGTGAAGGGGGCCCTGAGGAGGCTGCTGCTGGGTAACATAGAGGTGGGGAAGGATTAAAAGGGAATGAGAGACAAGCATTTCCATCTGGTTGTCAACTCCTTCAGAAGCCAGTGATGGCATTTGGAACTGTTGGATCAGACCTGCTCTTAACCTGTCCTTTCAAACTTATATAACTTTCCTTAGACTTCTATATCTGTTTCAGTTCCAGATTATGTTTTAATGAGTGCACTGCTCTACACATAGCATTCAAAAACACTCAAATGATCAATAATACAGGTCTGAAGAACAAAGTGTGATGAATAGTTATAAAGATTTTTCACTACTTCTACCACAGTGCCAAATAGGAAACTACTTTTCTTAATCAGAATTTTGCCTTTGTTGTGGTTTGTTTTTAATTTGTTAATGGCTTTCTGGGTCTTTTAGTCAGAATGATCATGAACTGATAACTTCTCTTGGCTGGCAGCCATCAAACATGGGCTATTTTTACACATTGTGTTGTTTGTTGTTGTTTTTGTTGTTGTTTTCAAATACTCATTGAAAGCCTTTCATCAGGTCATGTTTGTTTGTTTGTTTGTTTTTTCCTACCCTTTGTCCCTAACCTTTAGCATTTCCCCCAAGCCTGGCTTAAATTGTAGGCAAAATAAGAAGGTAGCCTATAAAAAATGACATATGGGTCATTTTAGTCTTAATGCATCATTATTTTTCAGGCATGTTTTCATATCATTAGTGAGAAAAACCTGATGTTAATTAAGTTCCTGCTGTGAGTCAGTTGCTCTTAAACCATCTAATTCTCTCTGGGTTTGTTATAAATCAGCATGATTTTCATTGTCTTTGTTATACTTACATGGTATTTGAAGCTTCCTCTTAAATCACTTGCTCATGAAGAAATGAACTAGAACTTTACTCCAAGTTTTGTTGACTCTCAATTCCTGCTGTTTCTACTGCTACATTAATTCTTAAAGAGCAAAAATCCTTAAGCATTTAAGTAGCATTAAAACCCTTTAGGTCTAAGGAGCAGGACTTACTGTCATTCCTTGCATAATATAGCACACAGTGTAGGGGAGAAAAAGGTTTTCCTGGACCCTTTTCATGTCCTGACTGGGTCTAAAAATTAAAGATATATTAATTAGAGAACAGCATACAAATTTGTTTAATATAAGTTTACATGACATGGGAGACTTAATAAGGAGATAAAAACCCTGAAGAATGATTGTTATGCTAGATTTGATGAAAAGTGGATAGAGATGGAGAAAGATGATAGGATAAGTGGGGGTATAAGCAAAATGTAATAAACTGGGGGAAACCTAGCAAGGCGCGTGTCTTCAGATTCCTCTCAGAGTCCCTCCATCTTGGGAATAATGATGTTCCTGTCCTCTAGGAATAGGGAGCGATCCCACATGAGGATTTTATGACTTGCTTCTGGAGAAGATCAGAAAGCCCTTCCATGGGGCACCTGGGTGGTTCAGCCATTAAGTGTCTGCCTTCCACTCAGGTCATGAACCCAGGATCCTGGGATCAAGCACCACATTGGGCTCCCTGCTCAGCGGGAAGCCTGCTTCTCCCTCTCACACTCCCCTTGCTTCTGTTCCCTCTCTCCCTGTCTCTCTCTGTCAAATAAATAAATAAAATCTTTAAAAAAAAGTCCTTCCAGCACATACCATTTCACAAATTCCTTCATCTCAAAATATTCAGTACACCAAAGTGCCACATTTTGAGGTAGTGTGTCCTAAACCCCATCAAGGGCTTCTTCCACTTAATGTGCAAATGAATGATCTGTGATCTTGCTAATATGCAGATTCTGATCCAGCAGGTCTTAGGAGGGGCTGAGACTCTGCATTTTTGCAAACCTCCCAGGGGATGCCCTTGTTCACAGCTGGTCCTCAGACCACACTTTAATTAAAAACTTAACATATAGATTACCCTCAGCTCTCTTTGCAAGTATTTGGAGGGCAGACACCTTCTAGAATAAGCTGAAATGGATGCATAACCAAGGGGAGATAAGGTGTGGAGGGAATGAGGAAAAGAACCTGGCTAAGGGATGTCATTACTTTTATTCTCAGTGACTAAGCTTCATAGTCTATCCTCTTTCACAATGGCCCTCTACTCCCAACTTCCCTTTCTAACCTCCTATTCCCTCACCTCACCTTATCTAGAGTGGCACCAGCCCCAATGAGTTCATTTATTTGTAGACAATCCAGGCCTCTTGAAAGAAGGCATACCACACTGATCTGAATATTCGAAACTGCTATTTTAAAGTAGTGATGTCAGTGGATTGATGAGAGTTACCTGTATGACAGGGTTTCCTCCAAAGAGTTATAGAACTCCACAACACCTCCTTAATAAACAACCTATTGGGCAGTGCTCCCAGGGCTTCTGCAAACCCATCTTCATCTTGAAAAGGACTTGCTGGATGCCCTGAGTAGACCTGAGGTACAGTCACATGGCTCTGAGGTTGCCCATGTTTCTATCTCTGGAAAAGTCTCCTAGAGAGAACAAAGAAGGTTTACATAACTCCAACAAATAAAAGTAGTCCTGTGCACTGTGGTGAGTAGTTTTGTTTTTTGTCTGTTAAGAGCAAAATCCAATTGAGTAAATTATAGAGATCTTACTGCTTTATTCAGCGATTCATAAATTGGGCAGCATTCAATCTAACAGGTGGAAAGGAGCCCCCAAAGAGCTCTACAAAATGAAATGTTTTTATAGGCAGAAGGGAGCAGGAACAGGGAGGTCACACTAGGCAAAAGTGAACTGATTATTGCAAGGTGGCTTTCCTTATAGTAGATGGCAGAGGTTTCTCAGGCAGACCTTCTAAAAATGCTGGCCAGGCAATTTCTGATTGGCCAGTGTAAGATTTCATTTCTGGGAGGACTGAAACTCTAATTAAATCTCAGTTTGGTGATGTGGGCTTAATATAAGTAATTCCATTTGGAGATCATTGTCTTGTCTTTAACTCATTCAATTATCTTGTGACAGAATCACCCATAAAGGTAATTGTAGAATTGTGTAAAACACTCAAGTTCCTGGATTTATGCCAGAGTGAAGTTGATTTTATCTGAGCCCTTGCTCCTAGAAAACAGTTACACTAAAGAAATTCCTCCATTCTTTCTCCTGTGCCCCAGGAGAAGACTAATGGTAGAGAACAGACCTTCTCTAAATGACTCAGGTATGTCCCTTGCTCCTCTTCTTTAGATTCAAAATATCCTTAAGTCTATAGGCCCCTTCCTTTTCTAGGTGATACTCCTTGTGTTGAAATACATTTCTAGGCCCAAGGTGGAGCTATTCTTGCCCAAGGTGCCGTGTCAGCAAACCCAACTTGAATATTCCTATAAATACTCCACCTGACCAGAAACACCAGCCAATCCTCAAATGCCAGGCCAACTCAATTAAAAAGAAACAACAGGCTTCAAATGGAGTCACTTGGGCTAAGTGTGTGTCATCAAACCAAGGCTTAATACTTAATCTAATTGCAGTTTCATACTTCCCCAGGAATGTAGTCTTAACTGGTCAGTCTGTAAATTTCGGCTCAGCACCAATGAGGTAATCTGCCACAGAGACCCCATCCCCCAAAGAAAAATGAGCTCATCTGCTCTTTCCTTATCCCTTTTCCCTTCTGTCTATAAAAGCGTTCCATTTTGTAGAACTCCTTGGAGTTCCTTTCCACTTGTTAGGTGGGATGCTGTCTGATTCATGAATCATTAAGAAGGCCAATTAGATATTAAAAATTTACTCCATTGAATTCATGTTATTTAACAGATTTGGAGCAAAGATGGTGGGAGCCAAAAGAAACTTCTCACCTTGTTTCTATTTGGGGACAACAAGAAAAACAGGTATGCTGCCTGCAAAACATTTTGAGTTTTCTTTCTCATCATTTCTGAGGGCTTTACGTAAGTTCCTCTCAGTTCTGAGCTCTGTTCCTTTTGCATCAAGCTGTCCAAATTAATTGCCTTTCCAGTCAGTTCCCCACTTGTTTGAAATCAGTAGTTCCACATTAGGAACTGCTGGAAGTTAGGACCACAATTCCCCATTTGGTCGGAACCCCAGCCCTTGCTTCTCTCCCAGAGTCTACCTTGGGAACTGCTGGCTGCAGTTTCTCATTTGTTTGAAACCTTCCTCAGATTCCAAATTGAGAACTACTGGTGGCAGCTGCAGTTTCCCATTGGTTTGGAATCAGTCAGCGGTCCTCATTTATTAATGTCTCCTGGAAATAGAAATGCAGTTCCTTCTCTGTTCCCCAGTCCCAAATTCTATGTTGGGAATTATTGGCTGTTTACACATGGACTGCTCTTGGTCAGGATGCAGTAACATCACTTGGTTCCTGCTGATATGTTAAGGTGCACATGTTTGTTTGATTTTGTATAAATAATGGCTAGCTAAAAGACGTGGGATCTAAGAACTATGGTCCCAGATCCTATACATAACTACAAAAATGAAAAATTTTACTAAACTTGCTTTGTTCTTGAGAGTTTGGGTTGGAAACCATCAGGCTGGGGGCCCCAAATATGACTGGACAGAAATGTGGGTTGCACCCCATTTGTAGCCAGATATGGCTGGACAGAAATGTGAATTAAACTCCATTTACAACTAAGGGTCCTACCAATCTGCTGCTGGCTCTCAGGGGAATTATAATGGCCATTATGAGGAAAACTCCAATTAGATAAGATTAGTGAAGAAGTGCACTTGAAAGTAAGGGTTCCCAAATTAAACAAAGGAAATGGGATACCTACTCTAACTGGCACACAAATGCCTCCAAAATGCTTCAAAATTGCAAAATAGACTTCATTACAAATGAAAGATTTATTACAAAAGGCTAACAAAAAATAATAATAAAGATGTGGGGCACCTGGATGGCTCAGTCAGTTAAGTATCTGCCTTAGGCTCAGGTCATGATCGCAGAGTCCTGGGACCAAAAGCCCTGCATTGGGCTTCCTGCTTAATGAGGAGTCTGCTTCTCTCTCTTCCTCTGCCCCTCCCCCTTCTCAAGCTCTCTGTCTTTCACTCTCATTATCTCTCAAATAAATAACATCTTTTAAAAAAGAAACCTCTAGGGGCGCCTGGGTGGCACAGCGGTTAAGCATCTGCCTTCGGCTCAGGGCGTGATCCCGGCGTTGTGGGATCGAGCCCCACATCAGGCTCCTCTGCTATGAGCCTGCTTCTTCCTCTCCCACTCCCCCTGCTTGTGTTCCCTCTCTCGCTGGCTGTCTCTATCTCTGTCAAATAAATAAATAAAATCTTAAAAAAAAAGAAACCTCTAAAAATAAAGACGCAAGAGGTATCTAATAAAAAAGATTGTAAAACTGAAGTAATTCCAACTGCTCCTTTATTTGAATACTCATCTAAGTAACCCTCTGAGTTGTCTTTCCACTCTGAAGACACTACAGGTCTATAATCATAAGTCTGCCAAGTTAATGGCCTTACAGACGACCCCATATCTACCTATGGAAGGTGGTCTCTGTGAGCACCTTCCTGATTTGATGAGACTCTGAAGGATTTTCTGGTAAACTGCTACCTTATTCCCTTAAACAGCTGAGGGAAACTAAAATTAAAATGAAAACCTTTCCAAATTCTGCTAAATATTGAAGCCATAATTCTCCACTAAAACTCCACTCAGAACCTACAGATGAGATCCTTGACAAACTGATGAAAAATATCTAAGTATTCTTACAAGTCAGCCCTCCCAGATCTGCCTGTAGTTGTTCTGGCTAAGAATTGAAAGACGTTTAAAAGAAATTTGTAAGTGACTCTGTAGTCTACTCTTGGCCAAATTAGAAGCTGATATTCAATAGTAACATTTTTTAGGCCTTTCCCCTAGGCAAACTGGAGGTTCAATGGATGGATGCCATTTATAATGTCGGTTTGTCTGCAGTTCAAATCTTTGAGGAATTGCGAGCAACTGACCTTTCTTACAAATCTTTGCAAAAATAGAAATACAGCTGTAGAGGCAGTTCAAAGTTTACCTATTTCTTTTTACCATTCCTACAACCTCCCTTATTTTTCTCCAAAGGCTTTGTAAATATTGACCTTGGGAAACCAAAGTCCTATTTGAAGAACTTGAATTCCTTCTACTTGATTCCTTCAGAAATTCTTATCCAGAGTATCCCCAATTACTAAGACTAAAGAGAAAATAATAATAAAGGGAAAAAGAGGTTAAAAAAATTGCTCCATAGCTTCCATAAGATTACTTGTCAGAACTATACAAATCTTAAGTGTCGTTTCCACAAATAGTGATAAAAAGAAACTATGAGGATTTTGCATCTGCCTGTATGTTCATGTATGTCTGCCTATATGTCTAGATTTGTGGCATTTTCTAAATCTGGATGATATTGCAAAAAGTAAGTTGTAAACAGGTGGTATCTAATTGGCTTAAAAACAAACAAGTGGTTATATGAATTAAGTACACTCCAAATTCTCAGAAATATAATAAAAACTAACCCAAATGCTTTTGAGGTTCACATGATCTGGGAAAATATTCAATAGGAGCTAACATAAGTTTGTTGATTTAGTTAAAATGGACATGTCTAGAGTTATCAACATTGACTATAATGTAGACATATAGCTGCTGTTAATCTATTTCTATTGATTTTTTTCAAATAAGTTTATATCATTTCTGACAAAAAAATTGTCAAGAAAAACAACTTATTATGATGAAATTTTCATAAGTAATCAAAACATAATTGTTGAGGACAAGTAAATGAATGTGAAATAAATAAAAGTTTTTAAGTGATTTTTAAACTTAGTTTCCTCAAATCTTTTGGTAACCTGAAATCTTAAAGTTTTACCAAGTTAAATTAAATGATGGATAATCATTAAATAACTAGATTATTTCCAAAAAATATAAAACAATGAAACATTAATTACTGAACTTAGAATTATCTACTTTTGACTTTTCACTACAGAGAAGTAAAGATTTTGGGTCTGTTAGTAAATATATTTTTAATTCTCTGATTTTAATGAAGAATTGAAACAAATATTTTTTGTTGTTGTTTTCTTTACTTTTTAAATCATCTGCCTAGAAAGCACATATTTTGTGTTTAGTCAAAATAATTCCCTGCATTATTTTTATCAGGTCTCTGATTACTTTAGAAAATTGAGTATTCTCTATTATAAAAGCTAAGTATTATTTAACAGTTACCTATGATCCTGTTTGACCAAGTGTTTTAAAACCTTGTGATATTTTGACAGACTTACCCAAATCAAATTCTAAAAGGAGTCTTTTTGATCTCAAACAACTTTGAGAATTTTCAGAGGGTCCCTGAAACATTTCCAAAGACTTTGTGTCTTTCCTTTTATATTTATTTATTTTTTAAAGGACATGTTAAACTGATTAGGCTTATTGATATGTTTAATTATATAAGAAGCATTGTCAAATAAGAAATGATACTAAGTTGTTTTTATATTGTATTTGTAGAACTGTTATAAGAGTTTTAGGAATTGTATGAAATTCCTAAGGTTTGATATGTCCTTGTATAATGTTATCAGTCATAAGTCCAGTTATTATCTTAAAATGTGGTATGTTACAGAAATAACAAAGCTTTGTTTTCAATTTCATTATAATGAACTCTTACTAGATCTGTAGCAATGGACATGTTAAAAAGTCTTGCTTAATTGAGAGTTATTGTTTTATTATGATAGTTGTAAAAGTGTTCCTATGAAAAAGTGCTTCATCTTCAAAGAAATTCAGGAAAAGGTCTTTTGACAAGTACGGTTTTCTTATAACTTTAAGATCATAAAACTGTGTAAGAATTACCAATGATGATAGGAAATTACCAAATATGATAGGAAACTATCATATTAAGCTATCTATGACTATAACTAAAAGGCATATGCATTTTAAACAAAAGTAATGTATTTACTTTTTCCTAACTGCTCCTAACATATTTCAGAAATGTTTTTGAGTATTCTTTTCAGGGCAACATGTTAAGCTATTTTTATAAGTGCAATGAGAGTCTCCTCTCCTTGTAACAGGGCATAATTGACAATATCAGCTATATTGTAAAGGGTTTAGCTGAATTGTCATATTTAATAAAGATGTGTGTAGACTCAGATATGACCAGAGAGTTTTCAGAAATTAAGATTGACTCTATAAAGCCAATAAAGCCCCTTGAAAAATTTGCCTGGTAGCTTATTAACAAGATTTAGCAATAAAATCTTAAAAAGAGCTTCAAGTAAGTCAATCACTATTCCCTTTGCATTTATGTAAATAATCAGGCCAAGTTGGAGGCAATTTATTATTATTTTTTATGGTGAAAATCTTTTAAAAATGTAGGGTAATTGTAGAAAGAAAAAAATACATGTCTTTCAAGTTATTAGATTATAATCTTGTTATTTGCTTTTGACATTTTGTTACATACCTGTAAACTGGGTTAGATCCTGAATTCTAGTTTCCTCAACTCTCCAAACTAGCATTTCCAATTTTTCTTTCACTGTTCTGATTTGGAATCGCTAAGAATAAAGACTGCCCTTGAATATCCTTGGAAGGGACTATTCAAGGACCTCCTCACAACCCAGATGGCAACCAAACTCCAGGGACTTGACCCCTAGATATACATCTCACAGCTGAAGAAGGCATTGCATGACATCTGGCTCAATGTTACTGCCGGAAACCTCCAAATCAATTTGACTGGGAAGAGAAGTAGCCGACATGAACATAGACTGCTTCCTTCCAAGACATTGTATCAAAATTTCATGCTTTAAAAAAACAAACAAACAAAACCCCACAAATTCCTATTTATCTTTCTTTTCTTTACTGTGGCATTGGCCTGAAAAGATAATGCCATCCTCTTCCAGCCCATTGCTAATGAGGATAAACTTTCAGACTGTTGGATTTGTCATAACATCTCTGATCTATTTATGATGATAGAGACCCTCTTAGCTATTTCCCTGCCTCTGGTTAAGAACCCCAAATTTGGGGCATCTTGTGTCCAAGCTCTGTTCTAAGAAGGAGATGCAAGTCAATGGTAACCAGAATAAAACTATCTGTGTTGTGAGTGACAGATTCAAATGGAAATTTAAGGAGGAGTTCGTGATTCAGATTCACTTTATCAGGACCATATTTCCCTGGCAAGGAGTAAGTGTAAATGAGGTTATGATCAGGAAGCTTTTATTAATTCCTTAAAATATTGTGAAATTTATCACTAAGACAATATCTGCCCAATTAAGACTCAGAGTCTCTGACCAAAGTTATTTTTGAAATGTCTGAAGCAGTCCAAATGACCATCCATAGATGACTGGATAAAAAAGGTGTGGTGTATATACACAACATGGCATTATTCACCCATAAAAAGTAATGAAATCTTACCATTTACAGTTACATGAACGGAACTAGAGAGTATTATGCTAAGAGAAATGTCAGTCAGAGAAAAACAAATAGCATATGATGTGACTTATATACGGAATTTATGAAACAAAACAATGAGCAAAGAAACAAAAGAGGGAAACAAACCAAGAAACAGTCTCTTAACCATAGAGAAACGAACTGATGGTTACCAAAGGGAATATGTGTGAGAGATAGGTGAAATGGGTGATGGGAATTAGGGAAAGAACTTGTTGGGATGAGCACTAGGTGATGTACGGAATTGTTCTGTACACCTCAAATTAATCTAACCCTTTTGGTAACCCTACTGGAATTTAAATTTATAAGAAAAGGAGTGCCTCTCTCTCAAAAAAAAAAAAAAGTGCTGCAAGAAACACAGGGATACAAAAATTTTTAAATGAGTGTTTCATTATCTTTGTGTAAATAGTAGTGGAATTACAGGATTATACAATAATTCTATTTTCAGTTTTTAAAGGAATGTTCATACTGTTTTCCACAGTGCCTACCAGTTTGCGTTCCCACAAACAGGGTACAAGAGTTCCCTTTCCTCCGCATTCTCACCAGATCTTATTTTCTGCTTTTTTTTTTCTTTCTTTACTTTAGTCAATGTCTTTAACAAGATTGCTATGATATCTTGTCTTGGTTTTGATTTGCATTTCTTCATGATTAGTGATGTTGAAAATCCTTTCATATGCCTGTTGGCCTTATGTATGTCTAATGTCCTTTCAGGTCCTCTGCCCATTTTTTGATTGAATTAGGTGGGTGTTTTGTTTGTTTGTTTGTTGGGGTTTTTTGGGTTTGTTTTTGTGTTGTTTTTGTTTTTGTTTTTTACATTGAATTGATAAGGTTTTTCTTTTGTTTGTATTAAGTTTTTTTATTTTAATGCCAGTATAGTTAACATACATTGTTATATTAGTTTCAAGTATACATTATAGTGATTCAACAATTCTATACATTACTCATTGTTCATCTAGATATTCACATATTTAACCCATCCCCCTACCCACCTCTACTCTAGAAACCATAAGTTTTTTTCTATAGTTAAAAGATGTTTTTTTAGTTTGTTTTTTGTTTCTCTCATATTTTTTCTTTGTTTCCTTTCTTTCTTAAATTCCACATGTGAGTGAAATCATATGGTATTTGTCTTTTTCTAACTCACTTATTTATCTTACCATTGCACTTTTTAGCTCCACCCACATGGTCACAAATGGTAAGATTTCATTTTTTATGGCTGACTAATATTTCATTTGTTATATGTCACATCTTACTTATCCATTAATCTGTCAATGGGCAAATGGACACTTGGGCTGTTTCCATAATTTGGCTATTGTAAATAATGCAGCAATAAATATAAGGGTGCCTATATCCTTTCAAATACCTGTTTTTGTACCCTTTGAGTAAATAATCAGTAATAAGATTACTGGATTGTGGAAAATTCTACTTTTAACTTTTTGAGGAAACTCCATAATGTTTTCCACAGTAGCTGCACCAATTTACATTCCCACCAGTAGTGCATGAGAGTTTCTTTTTCTCTACAGCATCTCCAACATTTGTCTTATTTTGTTGCTGTTTGTTTTGTTTGTTTTTTCTGTTTTTGATTTAAGCCATTCTGACAGGTGTGAGGTAACATCTCATTGTAGTTTCAATTTGCAATTTCCTGATGATGAGCGACTTTGAGCACCTTTTCATGTGTCTGGTGACCACCCAAAGCCTTCTTTGGAGAAAAGTCCCATTTTTATTTTTATTTTATTTTTTTTAAGATTTTATTTATTTATTTGACAGAGATAGAGACAGCCAGCGAGAGCGGGAACACGAGCAGGGGGAGTGGGAGAGGAAGAAGCAGGCTCACAGCAGAAGAGCCTGATGTGGGGCTCGATCCCATAACGCCGGGATCACGCCCTGAGCCGAAGGCAGACGCTTAACTGCTGTGCCACCCAGGTGCCCCAAAAGTCCCATTTTTAAATTGAATTACTTGCTTTTGTAGTGTTGACTTGTATGAGTTCTGTATATAGTTTGGATATTAACCTTTTTTTGGAGATGTCTTTTGAGAATATCTACTTCCATTTAGTAGGCTATCTTAGTTTTATTGGTTGTTTCCTTTGCTGTACAGAAGCTTTTTATTTTGGTGTAGTCCAAATAATACATTTTTGTTTTTATTTTCTGTGCTTCAGGAGACATCTCTAGATAATGTTGCCATGGCCAATGCCGGAAAAATTACTGCATGTGCTCTTTTCTAGCATTTTTATGGTTTCAGTCTCACATTTAGGTCTTTAATACATTTGGAGTTTATTTTTGTGTAAGAAAGTCATCTAGTTAAAACCATCTGTTTCAATGTTTTATTCAAAGCCATTATTTACTTGTTGATTTTCTATTTTAATGATCTGTTCATTGATGTAAGTGGTGTGTGCAAGTACCCTACGCCCATTTTATTAGTATGAATTACTTTGTTTTTGTTTGTTATTAACTTTTAAATATTGGGTGCTTTCATGTTATTTTCATAAATATTTGCAATTGTTATATCTTTTTTTTTGCATTATTCCCCTTATTATATACAGTCCTTAACTTTGTCTCTTATTACTATCTTTTTTAATAATATTTTTTATTATATTATGTTAGTCACCATACAGCACACCCCTAGTTTTTGATGTAAAGTTCCATGATTCATTACTTGCGTATAACACCCAGTGCACCATGTTGGAGAGGATGTGGAGAAAGGGGATCCCTCTTACACTGTTGGTGGGAATGCAAGTTGGTACAGCCACTTTGGAAAACAGTGTGGAGGTCCCTTAAAAAGTTAAAAATTGAGCTACCCTATGATCCAGCAATTGCATGACTGGGTATTTACCCCATAGATACAGACGCAGTGAAGAGAAGAGCCATATGCACCCCAATGTTCATAGTAGCATTGTCCACAATAGCTAAATTGTGGAAGAAGCCGAGATGCCCTTCAACAGATGACTGGATTAAGAAGATGTAGTCTATATATATACAATGCAATATTACTATCTTTGTTTTAAAGTCAGTTTTTTCAGATGTAAATATTGCTACATTGGCTTTCTTTTCACATTCATTTCTAAGACAATGCTTCTCTATTCTTTCACTTTCAATCTGATGTGTCTTTAGGTCTGAAACAAATGCCGTGTAGAAAGCATGTAGATGGGTCTTCCTTTTTATCCATTCCATCACCCTATATCTTTTGATTAGAGCATTTAGTCCATTTATGTTCAAAGTACTGTTTGACAGGTGTGTATTTATTGCTATTTTGCTATTTGTTTCTGGCTATTTTTTTAGCTCTTTGATCTTTTCTTGTTCTCTGCTCATGGTTTGCTGGCTTTCTTGAGTAATATACTTGGATTCTTCTTCTTTTTTTTTTGCATATCTATACTGTTTTTTTTTTTTAATTTGTTTGTATCATTAGGTTTGTACCTGATGTTTTCTACATATAAAAGTCTATATTAAGCTGATGGTCATTTAAGTTTCAACACGTTCTTTATTCCTCTCCCTCCTAAATTTTAGGTATATGATCTCACACTTTACACCTTTTTATTTTGTACATTCCTTGACTGATTTTTACAGATAGAACTGATTTTACTGCTTTTGTGCTTTAACCTTTCTACTGGTTTTCACAGTGATTAATCTACTACTTTTTTTTATGTTTGTAAGTACCCGTGATTTTTCTGTTTGTTTCCTAATATTCTTACTCCTGATTGTGGCCTCTCCTTTCTACTTAAGGAATTTTCTTTAACATTTCTTGTAAGGCTGTCTTACTGGTGATGATTTTTTAAAAACTTTTCTTTGTTGGAGAAACTCTTATTTCTCCTTTTATACTGAATGATAGCCTTGCTGGATAGTATATTCATGGTTGTAGGCTTTTTCCTCTCAGCACTTTGAATATATTATGTCACTCCCCTCTGTCCTACAAATTTTGTACTAAAAGTTCAATTGATAACTTTATGGTGTTTCCCTTTTATGTAATTCTTTTCTTTTTTCTTCATGTTTTTAAAAACCTCTATCTCTATTTTTGCCATTTTAATTATTATGTGTCTTGTTGTGGACCCCCTAAGGTTGATTTCAGTTGTGGCTCTCTATTCATCCTGGATTGTCTTTTTCTTTACCCAGATTAGGGAAATTTTTAGCTATTATTTGTTTGAATAAATATTCTATCCCCTTTGCTCTTCTCCTTCTGGGACCCCTATAAAGCAAATATTATTACACTTGATGATGTTGCTCACTTAGTCCTTTTACTTATTCTGTATTATTAGTAGTATTATTAGTATCATTAATTTTTCTGTTCAGCTTGGCTGTTTTCAATAACTGTCTTACAACTCACTGATCTGTTCTTTTGCTTCCTCAATAGTTTTGATTCCCTCTATTTGTAATTTCAGTTATGGAGATTTTCATCTCTGATTTGTTCTTTTTTAATATATTCTATATCTTTGTTGAGGGTCTTACAGAGATCCTCCACTCTTTTGTCAATCCAGTAAGTACGTTTATGACCATTTGAATTATCTATCAGACATATTGCTTTTCTTCATTTCATTTAGTTGTTCATTTAGTATGATTTTGTTCTGTTCTTTTATATCATTGTCTGTCGCCTCATTTTGTCTAACTCTGTGTTTGTTTCTATGTACTAGGAAAGCAGGTGTGTCTCTTGATCTTGAAAGTAGTGGCCTTATGAAGAAAAGCTTCTGTAGTGCAATGCCCCATATTCACCAGAAGCAGACCAAGTGTCTCCCAAGTGTGTTGCATGTGCCTTATTTTTGTGATTGAGACATGTTTCTTTTGTTTGTTTATTTGTCTATTTGTTTGTTTGTTTGTTTGCTGTTTGTTTTTTCCAGTCCAGTCAGTAGCAATGGCCCTCTTCCCCTGGTGTGAGCATGTTTTGGTCCTTGTGCTTTTAAGGAGTGAGTCTTGGGCTACATTGGCCTGGTATTTGCTCAGACATCTGCCCTCAGCCAGTTTGCCAGAACTATGGTAACACTTAGCTGGAGGGTCTATTTCCTGTCTTGTCCCCCAAGAGGCTTTCACTGGGGGCAGAGCTGGCAGCGAGACAAATTGTCTGCCCCCCTGTCTGTCTGTTAGGATTGCAGTGACCCTGAACTACAGGGCTCTCTCTTCTTGCTTCTCCCTGTAAGGTTTTTGTTGGTGGATGGGGCTAGCAGTTTAATCAGATGTCTTCCTCAATCCACTGCTGAGGCAATAGTTAAACAGATGTGTGTGGTTATCTTCCCATCTAACCAGTCTAGGCTCACTTTAGAGTTTTTGGGTCACTGTCGGGACTGCTTTCAGAATGAAAGGAGTCAAGTTCTGCTTTGGAGAGGCTCCTCCTGAGTACAGATGGTTAAATGGGGTGTGTCCACAGGAGAACATGGAAATGGGGCTCATAGTGTTAGCAAGGCATGCCTAGATTCCTACCATGCTACTTGAAGAATGAGGTCTGGCTGGAGCAGCATTGGCAAGACTCCTACTGAGTATGCACAGGTTAGATGGGACAAGTCCACAGGAGATCACAGGAGCTGCGTGTGGGCTGTTAGCAAGGTATATTGAGAGTGCTGGTTCACACAGGTGTCAGGGTATCTACATTGGAGCTGGGGAAAAGAAATGGTGTCTGCCAGCTGTTTTATTCTTGGAGAAGTCTCCTAAACATCCCTGCCCCTTCAGTGCACATTCTGAGATTAGTAATAAATCTCCTTGTATACTCCAGGTGCTTTTTAAGGTGCTGCTTCCATGTTGTAGTTTGGAAGAGTTGTTTGTTATGCTCTTTCTTTAATGGTGAGGACTCATTTTCCTATCACCCTCCAGCTCCCCTACAACCAAGCGTGCTGATTTTTAAAGTTCCTGGTGATAAGCTCCACTGATTACAAGAATTCACAGTTAAGCCTCTCCCATTTTTAAAACCCAATGTTATGGGGACTGCAGGTCCCCTATGTCTGGGGTGGAGTCTCCATACTTTAGGTGTCGCCCCTTTTTTGTGGTTAGTCTTGAAGATTAGTTTGGTTCCCAACTGGGACTCCACCATATCCATGTGGCCTTCTCTCCAGGATTAATTGTGAGGAGTCTGTTCTGTGGTATTTGGTTGATTTTCTGGATTAGTTGCTCCAATATGGCTATTATCTAGGTGAATTTGTGGGATGAATTGAGATTAGGATCCTCCTACTCTGGCATGTTCCCAGGCTGCAATTTTGAGATATTTTTCGGAAGGTCAAAATCTTAGGAGATAGTTCAAAAATAAAACAGATACTTCCAGAGCTAAATATATATCTGAGCATATTAGCTAAAAACAAAAGGGAAGATGCCAATGAATAAATTCACTTACTATTTGACTAAGGAGAAATAATCAGATTTTTAAGTGCTATAAAATGGGGTTTCTGTGGTTATGCTAATTAAGTTTTGGAAACTAGTATTCTGGATAAGATGAGATGCATCATTAGGTCTATACATAGTTTGTTAAATCAAGTCTTATAGATATAACTCATCAAGAATGTTCAGTTCAATTCAGTAAAAAATGGCTTATCAGATTACTGGAAGCCCATGTTCTTTTATCTGTTTGATCTGGTTATACCAGCTTGTTAAAACACAACACCTGTGTTTGGTATCTCTTAAACAACTACTATTATAAATAAAAAAAGTTTTTATTTCTAAGACAAATGTTATATATATATATATATATATATATATATATATATATAGTATTTCAAAGCCAACTGAATAGGAAAATTAAGGTTGAATTAAATCAATCTTAATTACATAGGCAAAAATCCCTTCATTTTTTAAAAGATTTTATTTATTTATGTGAGAAAGAGAATGAGAGAGAGCATGAGCGGGGGAGAGGGAGAAGCAGACTCCCTGCTGAGCAGGAAGCCTGATGTGGGGCTTGATCCCAGGACCTGGGATCATGACCTGAGCTGAAGGCAGATGCTTAACCAACTGAGCCATCCAGGCACTCCAAAAAATCCCTTAACTTTTGACATAACCTAATTATGGGGATAATAGCCAGTCATAATCACTAAAGGAAGGAGACTTACTATGTAATGGATCATTTGTGGTTATCTTAAAATTCTGACTGCCTGACACTGATCAGATGCTGCAACACACAGCAGTTTGTATTGTTTGTTACTGTCCTTCAGTTTTAGTATGGTCCCCAAAGTTGCCTTGGTTGCTTTGTGTTTATTTATATTCCAACATAAAATTTGGGTGGTTTTAAATGCTTTTGTTTTTATTGTTTCAATTTTGGAGAACACATGAATTGATTCAGGTTTACATGGCTGACAGGATCATATGAAAACCAAAGCTTTTCTTTAGAGACTTTAACCAGAGGGTATAGCAGTGATAGCTGCAGATTCCCAAACTGACAATAAAAGTTTATGTAATCATCCTCATCCTGAATTGGAGACCCAATTCTTTCCCATTTGTTTGATAATATTTGTAGCCATCTTTATTACCCCTAGAGAAGAGATTGGAATATCCTATCCATAGAAGATGGCCAGCTGAAAATAACAAAACCACAGCCCCTAGTGTTTTCTTTTACAGCCCCTAGTGTTTTCTTTTACAGCCCCTAGTGTTTTCAATTTCTAACAATAAAGTGAAATCCTCACTCGATAACTTATATTGGCTACCTTTCACAAAGGCTTACCCCTCCTCAGAACTTTATTTGAATGGATCACTCAAATAATGAACAGAGAAGGATTATTAGATATGTGAGGAAATTCATTTTTATAAAAAATATAAACCCAATTTAGCAAAAGATTGAAACTTTGAAGAAATATACACAGGATAAGAAGAAAGATTAATCTTAGAAAAATTAATTTTAAGACATATGAAAAAATATCTAAAGTGAAAAAATAGGATATACAGAAGTATGAATTCATAAAATGAAAATATATTCTTGCTAGTTAAAGATGTGATGGTCGGGGCGCCTGGGTGGCACAGCGGTTAAGTGTCTGCCTTCGGCTCAGGGCGTGATCCTGGCGTTCTGGGATCGAGCCCCACATCAGGCTCTTCAGCTATGAGCCTGCTTCTTCCTCTCCCACTACCCCTGCTTGTATTCCCTCTCTCTCTGGCTGTCTCTATCTCTGTCGAATAAATAAATAAAATCTTTAAAAAAAATAAAAAATAAAAATGTGATGGTCAATTTAAAAAATATCAATAGAGGGTTAAATGATCAAAATGAGAAAATATTCAGGATGGTAGTATAAAAACACAAAAGAATGAAAATAAGAGATAAAAAAAATAGAAATTTAGTATAAGAACTCCAGCACTGAGTAATAGCAGTTTTATAACTGGAGAACAGAGGAACTAGAGGAAAGGTGTAATCAACAAAATAAATCAAGAACTTTTCTCAGAGCTGAAAGTCATGTGTGATCACATTAAAGGGCTTCCTGAAATCCTTCAGGTCAGTTGATGAAAATATTGTAGTATTTGGTATGCTCAAAACACATAACAGATTCACAAGTTTCTCTAAAGGGAAAAATGTGTCAGAAACCAGAGTGACTTTCAACTTCCCAATAACAAACTGAAAGACAATTGAGCAATTTTCAAAATAGAATATTATAGCTACCCATAATTTCATTCATGTAGAGGTCTCAATAATTTTATCTCTCCAGCAAACTTTAAAAGAAGATGTGCTCCTCTAAAAATAAATAGTATACAACGAAGGGAGAAGATGAGAGTCATTGGAGACCCAATACAACAGGTAAAGGTGGAGATTGGGGGTCAATGATACCAGTTTTGCATCCGATATGGCAAACAATCAGTTCAGATTGGAGCAGATCAACTCTCCCCAACCAGACACAGATGTCTCAAAGTTTCTACACAAGATGCCTGCTGACTTAATCATATTTTTAGGCATATAAAAGTTGTTCAGTATGTATTTTCTTAATTTCTTGCAAGCAAGGCATGACTTTAGGAAAAATATGTTTGTCATAAACTAATATGAGAATCTCATTTCTTTGTTCCAAAATAATGAAATAATACATTCTCCACCATCATTGTACTGGTTGGTATATTTTACTTTTTGTTATTTTACCTTTTTAAAAATTTTCATTTATTTATTTGAAAGAGAGCACACAAACAGAGGGAGGGTAAAGGGAGAGGGAGAAGCAGGCTCCCCACTGAGCATGGAGCCCAATGCAGGGCTCAATCCCAGGAACCTGAGATCATGACCTGAGTTGAAGACAGATGCTTAACCAACTGAGCTACCTACATGCCCCTTTGTTAATTTACACTTTTGAATCTTCTCTTTTATAAAATTAAAATCTCCATTTTTGCATATTCTAGTGATTTCCTATTGATACTAATATTTATTTTATATCTGACTTAATCTTAATATCTGCTATTGATATTGCTACCATTTCCTTATACCTTAGCTAATATCAGTAGAAATGGAGATGGCCTTTGGATTTTCCTAAGTTATATTTTAGTTCTTTGTTATCAAGTCTACCAAAGAGAAGAGAATGGAATGGCATTGCTTACATGAAAAATGTAGAAAGATTTGTATTATTTGTTTACATTAAATAAATACACTAATTATATCTCTTTGTGGGAACTCCAGCCCACAGATACAAGGCAGTCCGCTATGTGTGAGCCTATATGGGGAGAGTAAATTAAGATTCTTTCTTTAAAGATGGAATGTGCTGAGCAAGTTTAGAATCATGAATGTGCAGTCTCCTGGGCAGAAGAACTGCCAGCGCTGGGACTCATTAAACTGATCTTGCTTCCCTTTGTCTCTATCAAGCAATTAGTATATTTCTTGTGTGCTCCATCACTTATCGTAAAAACTTTCTTTTTTACGAACAGAAGGGAGAAGGCAAAGGATCTTTTATTTGCTTGAAAGCATAAGACTAACAAAATGAAGATTTTAAATGATTTCTTTGCTTAGTTTTATTTAAGAAATTATTTGTTTATTTCTTTGTGAAATTTTTAGGTTGATTGATATACCACATTATCAAATTACATTATCTCTTTTGTTTTCACAAGCCTTATAAGAAAATTAGGGATATATTTGCATAATAAAAGTTACTACCTAACAGGATAGATTGCTAGTTCAAATTTACTCAGTGAGATTTTGTAGTTAAAGCTTTAATGCATGTGTGCTGGCACTCCTTTTACCAAACCAGAAAAAATTAAACTCAATAATTCATATCCTTTACTACAGTCTATGAAAATAGACACTATGCCATTTCCCATAAGCTGCTCCACGGAAAAGCTCCAGATGCCTCTTGAGCCTTCATTCTACTGGATATGTGATAAAAGGGAAGAGAAATGAGACATTGCTGTGCTGTAATTTCTGATATGGGAATGGCTAGGTCTTGCTTGGCTATGATAGTAAAATACTGCTTGGAGAAGAGAGAAGAACTAAATTGGTTTATTAGATTTTGTAGAAATTTTGAATTAATTTCGTATTTTTTACTAAAATGAAGTTATAAGGGCATTTCCTATCATGACAAGACAAAACAGAACAAAAACAACAAAAAACCCTCAGATTTCCTCATTTGTGTCATAAGCAGAAATATACATATACTTATAGTTTGTATATAGTTACAGTTATGATTGTTATAGCACAGAAGTATGATTGATTTCCCTCTTGACTTCTGCTTCTGAACCTTCCAATTTACGCACTAATGATTCCTGGGAATTTGAAGTTCCCTGAGGCATCAAAATCCCTATTCTTCTATATCCTCTCTGCACTGTCTCCCAGGCTTCTCTTCAGAGTAACTATTCTTCCCATGTTATCTCCATAAAAACCATTCTACAGGGCAGTTGAAGTCCTTCAGAGTTAAATAGAAAAGGACAAAGCTCAGGAGGTATATCTTTTATCTCTCTCTCTCCCATGGATTTCTCTCATGGTCTGTGATATTGGAAAGAGTCATCCACAACCTACCAGCTTTAAGCTATACCCCCTCTGGGGACAGGGTCAAGAGGATAAATGACAGGTAGAAATCACAAAGCAGAGTGATTTGCTGGAGTTAAACCATCTGTCTCTTCTACTTATGTAATCAGACTTTAGCTACTTTGATTCTACATTTGGCAAGATGCCACCAAAAATAGTGAGTAAGGATCTGGTCTGCATATTGTATTTCTTTTGACACTTTCTTCACTTCTCAGATTGTCCATTAGTTTGCTAATTAACAATCTTCCTTGAAATCCTTCAGCGGGTGCACACACACACACACACACACACAAATAGAGAAGCATTAACTTGTTATTAAATAATTTAGTTTAATAATCCAGAACACACTTGGAAATGAGCACATGGCACACATTGACAAATTCAAAGTTAAATAGACAGCAATATAATTTAAATGGTATAATTATAATTTATTTCCACTGAAGTTATCTAATCAAATACCTAACATAAAATAAATATTGAACTATATTTCAAATAAAATAATAGGCAGGCATATGCAAACTGATACAAAATAGAGTGAGTAAAAGATAATCATATCAATGACCAATAAAGATTTTTAACTGTGTAATTTAATCAAAGAAAATGACCTGCAGAAATAGTATGAATTAAATTTGAAATCAACTGATAGGTAACGATGTGGACAGAAAATATAAAGGCAGTCCCAGGTGACAGGCAATGTGAGGGAAAAACAATAGCAACAACAAAGACCAAAACAAGATATTGTAATCAGTGTACTACAAAAACTGGATGTGGGAAAGACAAAAGTTGAGGTGGTAAAAATTGAAAGTTACAGTAATATGAATGTACAGTCAAAACATTGTATTGATATGATGGGTAACCAGGCACCAGGAACCCACTTCTGTCACTGTCACCAAGTTAATTATATTCTACAAACATAGTGAAATACAGTATTTTTTCTTTGAGAGAGAATCTTAAGCAGTTGTGCATGCACATCAGTGAGGGAGTGGCAGAGGGAGAGAAAGAGAGAGAATCTTAAGCAGGCTTCAAGCTCAGTGCAGAGCCCAATACAAGTCTTGATCTCATGACCCTGATATAGTGACCTGAGTTAAAATCAAGAGTTGGACGCTTAACTGAATGAGCTACCTAAGCACCCCTGAAATACAGCCTTTTTAAAATTACATGTATAAAGACAACTGTGATGCTCACAATGTAGTCCAAATAATTAGATTTCCTGGCACAAAATGACAATTTATATATAATAATATCATATCATCATATATCATATAATAATATATAATGTATAAATAGGAAATTCACAGAGGATGATTGAATCTTGAAAAACATATGTGACAAAATTGCCCAGTAGTAATAAAACAGATAAGGAAATTATAAACAGACATAACAGGATACATGACACAGAGTTTGAAGAATGTTTAGCTCCAGAGAGTATTAACTGGAAGATATCTAAGATATTAGTAAGGGATTAAGTTTAAAAGTAAACTAGTGCAAATTGTAGGGCTTTTGAAAACCAAGCTATATCTGTAGAATGTTCAAAAGAAATAAGCTGGTGATGGGTAGTAAGGAGGGCATGTATTGCAGTGCACTGGGTGTTATACGCAACTAATGAATCATCGAACTTTACATCAAAAACAAGGGATGTACTGTATGGTGACTAACATAATATAATAAAAAATTATAAAAAAGAAATATTCAAATATTTTCAGAAGAGCGGGATAATTCAGAAGAGTGACTGTGGATCACAAACAAAGGTAAGGGCAATTTAAAAAGAGGAGGAGTTGGAGAAAGGAAAAGGGGGAGGAGGACGACGGTGGAGATAAAACAAGGCCAGGGTCTAATGCATGGGTAGACAGAGTCAACAATTATACACACTATTATTAGACAGGGAATTAGATGAGATTCCTCAATACAAGTTACTAAACCAATGTGTTACTCTTCTACTATAGGTTTATTCTTTAGGAACCAAAAGATTTTGTCCTCAAGTGTTTTCTTGTTGAGTATTAATTAATAGGAGTTTAAAATCCTATTTTATTTTATTTTTAAAATAATAATATTTTTTATTATGTTATGTTAATCACCATATAGTATATCCCTAGTTTTTTATGCAAAGTTCGATGCTTCATTAGTTGCGTATAACACCCAGTGCACCATGCAATATGTGCCGTCCTTACTACCCATCTCCAGCCTATCCCAATCCCCCACCCACCTCCCCTCTGAAGCCCTCAGTTTGTTTCCCAGAATTCATAGTCTCTCATGGTTGGTGAGATTTAGATTTTTTAAATGACAATTTTTAAAAAATCACTTTAACCTGTATGAAATTTAAAGGTAGTGTTTTAGTTAACTGGAGTCTGAGCTACTACCACATTGGCAAATGGTCAAGTCTTAGGAAAAAGCTCTTTATAGCCAAATGGAACAAGCAATGGGAAACCAGAAAACAAACAAACAAAGAATAAAAACCAAAGATTGCCCCAATGTAGAGAAAATTGACAGTGATAAAGAAAAGAGGTGCAAAAGAGCAATTTCCCCACTTTTGTGGAATTGAAAGCTAAGGTCTTTCATTTCACTCAGATATTAAAAAAAAAAAAAAACACAAAAAAAAACAAAGAAGAAACCAAAAAAAGGGGGTATGTTTGAATACTTATTTCACTTAGTCTGTCATGAATTTGCATAATAACATTTTATCTAACTTTCCCAAATTTTATTTTATTTCATTTTTTAAAGATTGTTTATTTATTTATTTGTTTGTTTATTTATTTATTTTAGAGAGAGAGCACATGAGAGGGGGAGGGACAGACGGAGAGACCAAATCCTCAAGCTGACTCCATGCTGAGTGTGGAGCTGTATGTGGGGCTGATCCCATTACCCTTAGATCATGACCTGAGCCAAAACCAAGAATCAGATGCTCAGCCAACTGAGCTACCCAGGTACCCCTAACTTTTCTCAATTTTTAAAAAGCAGGTTAAAAAATCCTCTAGAGTCATTGGGAATTTAATAAACTCTTGTAAAAATTAATTAATATGTGAATCACTATGGTTAGGTTCTCCTACTGAATACAGGGCAAATACCAGGGATTGGAGTTGTAGGATGAATGTGACTATAATCATTGATATCTTCAAAAACTGGATTTGGAATGGAGAGTGGGGGTAACTCAAGAGAGGTAAATACACAAGACAGTGTATTACCATGTGAAAAGTGTGGTATATGGAAGTGACTATGTTAGGTACTCAGTTTCTAAAAGAGTGATCATAGAGGACAACTGTTACCATGATCTGTGGTGGTTATCTACCAGGTGGATAAATTCACATAACACCATGCTAATTAAAGATCACAAAAACCAGAGAACCCAAAATATGCTCTCTCAAACTTGACATTTTTGGGAGAAGTTTGGGAAAAGGCAGACTTTCACAGGAATTACTAACTGCCAATAGCTATCAAGCACTTCTAATCAGCTTCAGGAACATTGAGAAAATGTATTCACAGAAAAGGAGAGAAAATGAATTTATACTAGGATAATGCCCAACTTTTGCCCTAGGGTCAGGTCTAATACAAATGGACTCATTTTGCTTGTTCACATGTAGCCTCGTTTGGGTGATTTAAGAGCTAGTGGAAGAATATACAAATTTTCTATCAAAAAAAAAAAAACGAAAACAAAACTATTTTCTTAAAATTTTGTAAGATATTTACATATTCTAAAGATTTTGTCCATCTTTAAGAAAAAGTCTCCAGTATATTGCCAGTTTACTATTTATTCTTTTACCTTATTAAAAAATATTTTATTTAGCGGTGCCTGGTTGGTGCAATCAGTTAAGTGTCCAACTCGGTTTCAGCTCAGGTCATGATCTCAAGGTCTTGAGTTTGAGCCCTGCATCAGGCTTCATGCTCAGTGCAGTCTGTTTGAGACTCTTTCTTCCTCTCTCTCTGCTCCTCCCACCTGCTATCTCTCTCTAAGATAAATAAATAAAATCTAAAAATATATATATTTTTAAAATTTTCACCAAAAATGTTGTTCTTTTTAAAGTGGTGTTCAGGTTTTATGTTCTGTTTTCAGTAAATTTCTATGACAAATTATAAAATTTTCCATCCAATTGTCTCAATTTTTAAGGTTTTAAGCTATACACACACACACACACACACACACACACTTTTATTAGAAGTTTCAAATAGTGTTAGTATGATGGACATATGGAACGATTAGTGGTTGTGAAATTTTTTTTTTTCAATTTCCCACTCTCCTGAGGACAGTAGAGATGGATGGGACCAATGAGAGCACCCAGGGAAATTTTATCCTTTTGGGATTTTCTGACCGCCCCCATCTGGAGAGGATCCTATTTGTGGTCATCTTGATTGCATACCTCCTGACCCTTGTGGGCAACACTACCATCATCCTGGTATCCCGGCTGGACCCCCACCTCCACACTCCCATGTACTTCTTCCTCACCCACCTATCCTTCCTGGACCTCAGTTTCACCACCAGCTCCATCCCTCAGCTGCTCTATAACCTGAATGGAAGTGACAAGACCATCAGCTACATAGGCTGTGCCATCCAGCTCTTCCTATTTCTGGGTCTGGGTGGTGTGGAGTGCCTGCTCCTGGCTGTCATGGCATATGACCGGTTTGTTGCAGTCTGCAAGCCCCTCCACTACATGGTGATCATGAATCCACAACTCTGCTTGGGTTTAGTGTCCCTTGCTTGGGGCTGTGGTGTGGCCAACTCTTTGATTATGTCCCCAATGACTCTGTGGCTACCCCGCTGTGGGCACCGCAGTGTGGACCACTTCCTGTGTGAAATGCCTGCCCTGATCCAGATGGCCTGTGTCAATACGGCTGCCGTTGAAGGCATTGCCTTTATTTTGGCAGTGGGCATTGTTCTGTCACCCCTGGTGTTCATCCTGATCTCCTATGGCTACATCATGAGAGCTGTATTAAGTATCCAGTCATCCTCAGGGAGGCACAAAGTCTTCAACACCTGTGGCTCCCATCTCACAGTGGTCTCACTTTTTTATGGAAACATCATCTACATGTACATGCAACCAGGAACCAGCTCCTCCAAGGACCAGGGGAAGTTTCTCACTCTTTTCTACAACATTGTCACACCACTCCTGAACCCCCTGATCTACACCCTCAGAAACAAAGAGGTGAAAGGGGCATTGAGAAGATTGGTTTTGGGAAATCTAGGTTTAAGGAAGAGATTATAATGAAACACAATGACAGCAATTCCTCCTTATGTTAAAATCCTACAAAAAATGTTTTTTCCATTATCTTGCATGACTACTACCTGCCAGAGTTTGGGCATATGTCATCACAGAGTTTATGCCCCAACTAGTTTTCTTTTGTGCAAGTCATGCAGCAGTACATAAATTATGATACCAAATATAATAGTTCTCAAAGGAACATCTGTTAATCATTGCTAACCCACAAATATCTAGATGGTCCACATACTGTGCTGAAAAGCTAGGGACAGTGAATAGGGCCATGTTTTCTAGAAAGCAAAGGGAGAAAATAAAAATGAAATTTCTTTTACCTAAACTTTCTGAAATATTTAACCATTAGAGCATATTGAATATTTTATTCTAATTATTCACTTTTACAAATCTTGATAAGATCTGTCAGCATGGACAAGCATTTATATTTCATTTCCATTTTCTTACAAGAAAACTAACAAAAACAAAAACAACACTCCCATAGCAAAATATGGCTGTTATTCCTTTTTATCTATTTATTCATTCATCAGCAATTAGTGAATGGCAAATCTCTTGCAGCACTATTCTAGGTGCTGGGATTAAACTTCTGATCCATGGTGACAAGGCCCCTCATTTTGTGAAATTTACCTATTAATGTATATGCTGGTGACAATAAATAACAAAGAATAAAGCTATCATTTAGTGATAAATGTAAATAATATTCAAATATATATATTTATATATTTATATATATTGATATTGTGGGAAGTAACCATGAAGTTGGGAAAGATGGAATCCCCTTGAAGATCTTTTACCTGCACCCAGATGATGAAAAGGAAGACCTACCACAGTCACTCCAGGAGAAAGCATGTTAAGTTTAAATTCTGTCAGGTAAGAGTAAGCTTGGCGTGCTTTGAGATCAGAGAAATAGCTATTGTGCATAGAGTGGGGTTCCAGAGAGATAGTAATGGAGAGAGAATCAAAGAGGTAGAAAAGGCCAGAGCATGGAGAATCTGACAGGCAATATTACAGACTAGGAAGTTTACCTGCAACACAGGAATTGCTGAGAAAGTAAATAATACAATTTTTAATTTTACAGGTCTACTCCATCGGTTCTACAGAGAACGGATATTTTGGGACAAAAGCGAAAACGCAAAAGACTACTGCAGTCAATGAGGCAACAGTAGCTAATGGTTTGCAATAAACATTATCAGTGGAAAGAGTAAATTTACAATCAGAGATGTATTTTAGAGATCAAGCCAAGAGTATTTTCTAATGGCACTTGTGGACTGAGAAATTATTAGGATTTAAGAATGATGTAAATTTTAATCTGTAATTTTAACAAATAGGTGTTTGTTGGAACATTTTCTAGAATGAAAGTGACTGAAGTAAAAGCAGATATGCAGTCGGGGTAGGAATTCAAATATTCCACTTTAGACGAATTATCTTTGAAATAAAAAATGAAATAGTCAAACAAGATTATAAATGTGGTTATATAAAAGCTCAGGAGCTCAGGTTAGAGAGGCAAGTTTGGAAATATTAATTGGAATTCACCAGAATACAGATGTTATTTAAATGCTTCAGATTTTATTGCCCATTTATGGGGTAGAAATAGACAAGATAACTGAAGTAAACAAGTTAAAGGAAAAGAAAAATAAAAAAAAAAAGAAAGAGACTGGAACTAAATCCTAAAATGAATTAATGTTTAGAAATCAGGCAGAGGAAAAGGGACCAGCAAAACATTAGTATTGGGCAGTGTGGTCAATTGTTCGCAAAGGTTGACTATTACCAATTACTTCCATCCTATGCGTGTCTGTAGTCCCCTCCATCCACAGATGACTCCTTCAATATGATCTGGTCATGTGACTCACTTTGGTCAACAGGGTTTTGTAGTTATAATGCTGTACCAATCCTGGGCCCAGTTCATCAGTGGCCTGGCTGCTACTTTTTTCCTTGGGATCTAGGTTCCATGTAAATTAAGCTCACACCACACCACTGAATGCTGACAGGCAATATGAACAGATAGGTCCTGTTGGAATGAGCCAACCATTCCAGCCTCTAGCACCGGTAAATGAGGTCATCTGATCAATGCCAGAAACCCAGCCAGTACAGCCTTGAAAGTGGTCCACACAACTAGAACATGGAACAAAGATGAGCCATTCCTGCAAAGTCAAAACTTGTGACTCATAAATGACAGCATAATAATGTAGTTTCCACTAGGTTTGAAGATGGTTTGATTGGCATAAATAAATAATGACCAATAATTGAAAGGAAAATGAATAGTGGGGTTTTGTTTGTTTTGTTTTGTTTTTTTAGCTTTATAACATTCTTTTTTTAATGTTTTTTTATTATATTATGTTACTCACCATACAGTACATCCCTGGTTTCTGATGTAAAGTTCGATGGTTCGTTAGTTGCACATAACACCCAGAACACCATGCAATACATGCTTTTGTTTTTAGAAACCAAGCTGTAGATGGGGTCATCAAGTGTTTGGAATACTGCTAAGAAACTTACAAGAGAAAGCATGTAGGTGACCCAGCAAAGAGATGTTGCTGATGTTGACAATAGTTTCAGAGGATCAGTTGAGTATGAAATCCCATTTACAGTGTGGTGAAGAAAGAAAGAAGGTGAAAGAGTGGAAGTTTTGATAGAATACTCTATTGTATAAAAAAAGGAAACACGTAAGTGAGGCAATGCCTCATATTTTGATTCATTTAAAAATAGGACATACCAAATGGGTTTGTAAATTGAAGCTAATATGTAAATGCAGAGGAAGGACCTATTGATGTCAGAAGTATCTAGTATAAGAACGTATAAGAACGGGTCTTTAAAAATGGCAAATGTTGGTGAATTCAAGGCTTTCAATAGGAACCAGTACATTTCAGTTATGATAGGGTAAAAGATAGTGTTTATATAAACAGATGCAAAACTGTGTGTTTTTATGGAGATAGTATATGGAGTTCTTCACTGTTTCTATGTCCTCATTACAATGTAAGAATTAGTCACCAGTTGAAGCATAGTGAGAGGTTGAATTGTGGTAGAGAATATCTGTTGATGAAGAGTGGAAAGAAGGTAAAATGCAGTTTTGAACTGAGAAATTGAAATATCACTGAAGACATAACCCATAATATCTTGCTATGGTTTCTTGTCCTTTGTCATTTTTGGACAAACATTTAAAATAAAACAAATTGGCACAATTTGAAAATTATTCTCCAAAAGTATGAAGATTTTCTTTTTTTATAATAATTTTTTATTACATTATGTTAGTCACCCTGCAGTACATCTCTAGTTTTTGATGTAAAGTTCCATGATTCATTTCTTGCATATAACACCCAGGGCACCATGCAATACGTGCCCTCCTTACCACCCATCACCAGCCTATCCCAATCCCTCACCCCCTTCCTCTCTAAAGCCCTCAGTTTGTTTCCCAGAGGTTTTCAAATACTGGTGAACTATTAGCACACAGTGGTGTTCTTCCAGGTGTCAAGGCAAATCTTATAGGCAGATGGGCTTTTTTTTTTTTTAATCCATTCCAACACCCCATGTCTTATGATTGGAACATTTATATCATTTTCATTTAAAGTAATTATTGATAAATACGTAGTTATTTCCATTTGACTATATGTTTTCTGGTTGTTTTTGTAGTTCTATCCTTTCTTCTTTTGTTCTCTTTCTTTGTGATTGATGAGTTTCTTTGGTGAAATGTTAGGATTTCTTTCTTTTTCTTTTTGGTTTTTGTTACTATGAGGTTCATACATATGACCCTAGGCATATAGCAGTTTATATTAATTTTGATGGTCCTTTAACATTAAATGCCTTCCTAAAAGCACTCTCTTTCACTTTCTCTTACACTTTTTATGTATATGCTGTCATATTTTACATGTTTTTATTCATAGTTTTCTTACACCAAATCTTGACCATTTATTTTCCACTTAAAGAAACGCCTTTAATATTTCTTATAATGTTGGTTTAGTGATGATAACCTCTTTTAATTTTAGTTTCTTTAGGAAACTTTATCTCTACTTCAATTATGAATGATAATCTTGCTTTGTAGAATACTCTTAGTTGTAGCTTTTCTTTATCTTCCTTTTAGCACTTTGAGTATATCGTGGTCCTCTCTTCTGGCCTGCAAGGTTTCTGCTAATAAATTAACTGGTAGGATTGTAGAGTTTCCTTTGCATATAGTTTTGAGCTTCTCTCATGCTACTTTTAACATTATCTTTTTGTGTTTAACCTTTGGCATTTTAATTACTGCCAGGAGGGTCAGGTGTGGCCTTCCTTGGGTTCATCTTGTTTGAAATTCTGTGTGCTTCTTGAATCTGAATATCTATTTTCTTTCCTAGGTTAGGATTTCTTTTAGCTATTTCTTCAAATATGTTTTCTGCCTTTTTTTTTCGTTTTCTTCTTCTTCTGGGGTCCCTATAATATAAATGTTTGTTTGCTTGATGTTGTCCAAGAGATCCCTTAGCCTATCTTTATTGATTTTTTTTTCTGTATCCCTTTCAATTTTTGTTGCTCAGCTTAAGTGCTTTCATTAACCTGTGTCCCAAATTGTTGATATGTTCTTCTGTCTCCTCTACTCTATTGTTTATCCTTGTAGAGTACTTGTATTAAGGTTATAATGCTTCAGCTCTTATTTTTCCTTTTACGTGTGTGTGTGTGTGTGTGTGTGTGTGTGTGTGTGTAATATGCAATTATATTACAATATTCTATTGAAGTTCTCACTGAGTTATTCTACTCTTCTGTCCAGCTAGGTGAACACCTTTATGATCATTACTTTAAATTTTTTATCAAGCATATTGCTTATTTCTGTTGAATTTGGTTCTTTTCCTGAGGTTTGTCTTGTTCTTTCTTTGGACCACAGTTACTTTTTCTAAACTTGATAGAAGGGTCTTATGTATGTTCATTTGCTATGCAGACTGTGTGTGCTTGGTGACTCCTGCTGCCTGGCTGGAGCTGGAGCTGGTTTGGGCTAAGGGTCCTGGGGCTCTCCACATAGTGTATACCCTTACAGGATAGCTAAGGCTATATGGTGTTCAAGCCAGAGTGTCCCAAAGTTCTATATGCAGGGGGCACCTTGGCAGGATAGCTGAAGCTGAAGAGAGTGCTGTCCAAGTTTTATCAGAGCTCTCTGTGCACAGGGTTCCCTGGCAGTGTGGCTGGAGCTGAGATGGGTTGCAGACCAGGAGGTCTCAAGTATTTCAGCATAACAGGCATCATGAAAGGACAGCTAAAGCTAAAATGGGGGCAGGCCAGAGGTTCCAGCATTCTAAGCACTGAGGGCACACTGTCAGGATGTATGAGTTGATGTGGGTGTCAGCCAGGGGATCCTGTGGCTCTCCATACAACTCTCACCCTGTCAGAACAGCTAAAGCTGATGTCAGTGCAGGCCAGTGTGCCCTGGAGTTCCATGCACTGAGGGTACCCTAGCTGGACAGCTGAAATTCAAATGGGCACAAGCTGGGTTATGCTGGGTGTTCTGTGCAGGGGATGCCCTGATGGGGTGGCTAGAGCTGAGGGATTTTATGTGCAAGCCACGAGGTCCCTGGGCTGTCTGCACAGAGCATGCCCTGGCAGAATAGCTGAAACTAAAGTGGGTACAAACAATGGGGGCCTGGGGATCTACATGCAGAGGGCACTTTGGCAGGATAGCTGAAGTAGGTGTAAACCTGGGTGTTTCAAGACCCTGCACAAAGGGTGCCTTAGAGTTGTGGTTGGTGCTGAGATGGGGTATAGACTGGAAGGTCTTGGGACACTCAGTGCAGTGGGTACCCTGTCAGGAAAACTAAATTTAATGTGAGCAAGAGCTGGTGTGGTCCCTGGGCTCTCCATGCAATATGTGCCCTCACAGGACAGCTGAAGATGAGTTGTGTACAAATCTGGGTGTCTCAAGGTCCTCAGGGCAGAGGTGTCCTGGCTGGGTGACTGGTGTCAATATAGGCAGGAACCAGGGGTTCATGGGTCTCTGTATGTGCACAGGGGCACACTGGCAAAGTGGCTGGATCTGAAGTAGACATCAGTCAGGACATTCTGGAGTGCTCTGTGCCAAGAGTACCCTAGCAAGTTGTCTAAAGCAAATGTGGTATGATCTTGAAGTGTTCTGGGGGTGCTGTACACTTTTATCACCTTGGCACAGAGGCTAGAACTGTAGTTGATGCTAACCAGGGTGTCCCAGTGTGTACTACCCTGTGGCCACCTTGGTGTGATGGCTGGAACTGATATAGGTTAGGGCTGCTGGGCTCACTGAGGTGCGGGTCAGTTGGGATGTCCCTACTGTGCACTGCTCTGTGCTTTCAAGGTATGGAAGGTGTATAAACTTTGTCTCTCAGTCAATCTTCCCCCAAGAGTGTTCCAGCAGCTCCTTCACCTTTTGGGAATGCTCCGGGTCTGGCTCTTAGTGTATTATTGTTCTTTACAACCACAGCTCTTTTATTTTGCCCCTGTGCAACTGGGGCTGCTGTATACTACCAGACCTGGGACTTGTTAAAGTAGCAATCTGGCTATGGGGTCCAGTCCCTGTTCTGGTCTGCACTTTCAAGGTGGACGGGGAAATATAAACCCTGTCACCCTCCATTCACTCTGACCTAGAAAGTTCCAGTAGTCCCTTTGCTGTTTGAAGGAGTTCTAGGGCTGGCTGTTTTATTAACTAGTTGCTCTTCTCAACTGCGACTAGTTTTCTGTGCTGAAAGAACGTTAAATCTGTTCCCAGTTCCAAGTAGTATCCCTCCCCATGGCAGTTCAAATCATCAGAGGTGGATGTTCCTTTCATGACTGCATCTCTGTCTCTCTTGCTATTCTCTTTTCATGTTCATTTTTACTTTGGTTGTGCAGAAGTTGATCAGTCAGTCTTCAGTTTTTCAGGAGAAATTGCTCTACAAATAGGTGTAATTTGGTGTGTTCTGTGGGGGAGATGAATTCAGGGTCTTCCTGTGTCACCATCTTGGACCAGAACTCTCCTCTTGTGTTTTTTATTTATCTTTTTTATTTCAGTTACCACATTTTTCATCTCTGACTGGTTCTATTCGATATTTTCTTTGTTGAAGTTCTCATTGAATACATTCACTTTTCCCCTCTAGGTCCAGTGAGTATCTTTATGACTATTATTTTGAATTCCTTATCAGGCATATTGCTTACCTCCATTTCATGTAACTTTTTTTGCTGTGATTTTGTCTGTTCTTTCACTTGGGACATATTCTTCTGTCTCTTCATTTTATCTAAATCTCTGTGTTTGTTTATATGTGTTAGGGAGATTTGTTACCCCTCCTTGCCCTGTAGTGCAATGCACCTGGTGACAGGAACCAGGTGCTTGGGTGTTGTCTCCTGTGTGGTCTGTGTATGTCCTAGTGTGGTTGAATCATGTTTTCCTTCAGCTTAGTCACCTGCAATGACCTACTTTGCTTCTTTTGGGTGCATTGGGAAGGGTTTGTTTCATTCACTGTCAAGGTGACTATCTGAGGCAGTGGTGGGCTCATAGATGGCTAGGGTCAGCAGTCAGACTACAGGTCTTCAGTTAGTGTCTCTGCCCCAGGTGTGGGAACACATACTGGGCAAGCTAAAAGGCTGGCCTGTTGAAACTGCTTGTGTGCTGTTGTGTGGGATTATCTCCCCCTCTTCCCAGGGCAGGAGTCACTTGGGAGTGGTGGTGGTCCCTGCTAGGGCTACTTTCAGGGTGTGGAAAGGCAGGAGCTGCTTTGGAGAGATGCCTGCCAAGGCAGGCAGAATGACCATGGCAGGTCTGTAGGGAACATGAGCGTGGAGCACATGGTGTTAATAAGATGGGTGGAGAGTGTTAGCTCTGGTTTCCATTAAGTATCTGGCTATTTACGCTGGCAGAGAGGAAGAGAAATGACACCCACCAGCACTTTTGCTCTTGGATAAGTCTCCTGAATATCCTTGCCTCTCCAGTGCATGTTCTGAGATTAGCAAATGAATCTTCACATACACACCAAATGCTTTCCAAATTGTTGTTTCTTTTTTTTTTTGGTAATAATCTTATTTTTTTATTATATTATGTTAATCACCATACAGTACATCCCCGGATTCCGATGTAAAGTTTGATGCTTCATTAGTTGCGTATAACACCCAGTGCACCATGCAATACGTGCCCTCCTTACTACCCATCACCAGTCTATCCCCTTCCCCCACCCCCTCCCCTCTGAAGTCTTCAGTTTGTTTCTCATAGTCCATAGTCTCTCATGTTTCATTCCCCCTTCTGATTACCCCCCTTTTCTTTATCCCTTTCTTCCCCTACCGATCATCCTAGTTCTTATGTTCCATAGATGAGAGAAATCATATGATAATTGTCTTTCTCTGCTTGACTTATTTCACTTAGCATTATCTCCTCCAGTGCCGTCCATGTTGCAGCAAATGTTGAGAATTCGTTCTTTCTGATAGCTGAGTAATATTCCATTGTATATATGGACCACAGCTTCTTAATCCAGTCATCTGTTGAAGGGCATCTCGGCTCCTTCCATGATTTGGCTATTGTGGACAATGCAGCTATGAACATTGGGGTGCATATGGCCCTTCTCTTTACTACGTCTGTATCTTTGGGGTAAACACCCAGTAGTGCAATGGCTGGGTCATAGGGTAGTTCAATTATTAACTTTTTAAGGGACCTCCACACTGTTTTCCAGAGTGGCTGTACCAACTTGCATAGCCACCAACAATGTAGGAGGGATCCCCTTTCTCCACATCCTCTCCAACAATTGTTGTTATGCTGCATCTCAGGCAGGGTTATTTATTAGGCTGGATCTTTAAGCATAGGGACTGTTTCATATTTCACTTGGCCCTCACAGAGTTAAGTCTTCTGAGGTTTAAAGAATCCAGGGTTATACTATGCTGAGTTTAATAGCTCCTAAACTTAAGACTCTCTGATTTTCAAAGCTTGATGTTATAGGGACCCATCTCCCAGTACAGGTCTCCCGTGCCTAGGATGCCTGGAGTGGGGCCTAATTCTTTTACTTCTATGCACTTGTGGTATCCTTCCCGTTTGTGGTGAATCTTGCCAAGGGGATGTTGGTTCCCAACCATATCTCTGCCCCTTCCACCCTTTATGATGTGGCCTCTTCTCTAGTATTAACTGTGGAAGGTCTGTTCTGTCAGTCTTCTGGTAATTTTCAGTTACTTTTACAGATGTAGCTATTACCCAGTGTATCTCTGGGACAAGGTGATCTCAGGATCCTCCTGCTTCACCATATTCCTCCTGTTCTCACCTTTAATTTCTTTTTTTATTTCCAAATCATTCTGGCTAGAACTTCTAATAATATATTATTAGAAATGTTGGAAGGGGTCATCATTTTTTTTTGTTTTTTTTTCCCAAACATAGGGAAAATCTTACGTTCTTACACCATTGAGTATAATGTAAGTTGTGGTCTTCTGCCTGTACTATGAGATAATATGTTTTATTTCTAGTTCTTTGAGAATTTTTTTGTAATGAAAGGCCTTGGCCTTTGTCAATTGCTTTTTCTGCATTAGTTGAGATAACTTTTATTCCTTCATTCTGTCAATGAGATATATTACATGATTGATTTTTGCACAGTGAATCATCCTTGAATTATAGGAATAAATCACATTTTTCATGTTGTATGATAACTTTAATAAGCTGATATATTTAGTTTCTTAGTAATTTAATGATAATTTGTGTATCTATATTCAATGGGTATGTTGTTACTTAGGATTTTATTCTTCTAGTACCTTTCTTCGGACTTTGTATTAGGTAAATGTTATCTTCGCAGAATGAAGTAGGAAGTGTTTCCTCTCNTTCTTAGTAATTTAATGATAATTTGTGTATCTATATTCAATGGGTATGTTGTTACTTAGGATTTTATTCTTCGGACTTTGTATTAGGTAAATGTTATCTTCGCAGAATGAAGTAGGAAGTGTTTCCTCTCCTTGAATTATTATGAAGAGTTTCAAAAGATTAGTGTTAATGTACTTTTATATATCTAGCAAAGTATCCTAATAAATACATTTGATTCTGGTCTGTGTTTTGTTGGGATGTTGTGACTAGAGTTCAATATCCTGTTGTTTTATTCTTCTTTAATTTAAATGCTATTCTGTCTGATATTGGTATAGCCATCTCAACTCTTTTTAGAATATTGTGTGCATATTCATTTTTATTAATAATATTTTTATTATGTTAGTCACCATACAGTACATCCCTAGTTTTTGATGTAAAGTTCCATGATTTGTTACTTGCGTATAACACCCAGTGCACCATTCAATACATGCCGTCCTTACTACACATCACCAGCCTATCCCATTCTCCCACCCCCTCCCCTCTGAAGCCCTTAGTGTGTTTCCCAGAGTCCATAGTCTCTCATGCTTCATTGGCCCTTCTGTTTACCCCCCCCTTTCTTCTTCCCTTTCTTCTCCTACTGATCTTCCTACTTATGTTCCTTAAATGAGTGAAACCATATGATAATTGTCTTTTTCTGCCTGACTTATTTCTCTTAGCATTATCTCCTCCAGTCCTGTCCATGTTGCAGCAAATGCTGAGAAATCGTTCTTTTTTAATGGCTGAGTAATATTCCATTGTATATATGGACCACATCTTCTTAATCCAGTCATCTGTTGAAGGGCATCT
>NW_023250281.1:94087-119143 GCF_002007445.2 Ailuropoda melanoleuca | reverse complement strand
CCCCCCCCTTTCTTCTTCCCTTTCTTCTCCTACTGATCTTCCTACTTATGTTCCTTAAATGAGTGAAACCATATGATAATTGTCTTTTTCTGCCTGACTTATTTCTCTTAGCATTATCTCCTCCAGTCCTGTCCATGTTGCAGCAAATGCTGAGAAATCGTTCTTTTTTAATAGCTGAGTAATATTCCATTGTATATATGGACCACAGCTTCTTAATCCAGTCATCTGTTGAAGGGCATCTAGCCCTCCTTCAAATTGTTTGTGTACTTGGATCTATAGTGAGTGTCGTCTAGACAGTATTTAGTTGGATCATTTGTTTAAACCATTTGGTAATGTATGTCCTTTGATTATGGAATGTAAGCAATTTATTTAAAAAATATTTTTATTATCATACAGTGTACACACAGTGTAATACTAGTTTAAGTTGTATAACACATGATTCAATACTTATATACAACATGCTTATCACAAAAAGTGTACTCCTTAATCCCTGTCACGTATTTAACCCATCCCCCCACCAACCTCCCGTCTGGTAAACATCAGTTTGTTCTCTATAATTAAGAGTCTGTTTCTTGGTTTGCCTCTCATTTTTTCCCTTTGTCCATTTATTTTGTTTCCTAAATTCCACATATGAGTGAATCCTATAGTATTTGTCTTTCTTCAACAGACTTATTTCACTTTGCATAATACTCTAGCTCCATCTATGTCATTGAAAATGACAATATTTTATTTGTTCTTAAATCCAAGTAACATTTCATTATACACACACAAACAGACCACATTTTCTTTATCCACTCATCAGTCAATGGACACTAAGGCTGTTTCCATAATTTATTGTAGATAATGCTGCTATAAACATCAGTGTTCATGTATCCCTTTGAATGAGTATTTTTGTAATATTTTGGTAAACACCTAGTAGTACAATTGCTGGATCATAGTTCTATTTTTAAATTTTTGAGGAAACTCCATACTGTTTTCTACAGTGGCTGAAACAGTTTGCATTCCTACCAACAGTGTAAAGAGTTAACTTCTCTCTTCATCCTTCCCAATACATGTCCTTTCTTAGGTTTTTTATTTTAGCCATTCTGACAGGTGTAGGGTGATATCTCAATATAGTTTTGATTTGTATTTCCCTGATGATCAGTGATAGCATTTTTTCATCTGTCTGTTGGCCATGTGTATGTCTTCTTTTGAGAAATCTCTGTTCATGGCTTCTGCCCATGTTTAATTGGATTATTCATTTTTGGTGTGTTGAGCTTTATAAGTTCTTTATATATTATTGATGATAATGCTTTATCAGATATGTCATTTGGAAATATCTTGTCCTATTCCATGGGTTGCCATTTAATTTTATTGACTGTTCTCTTCACTGTGCAAACACGTTTTACTTTTAATGAAGTCACAATAGCTTATTTTTGCTTTTGCATCCCTTGCCTCAATAGATAAATCTAGAAAAAAGTTGCTATAGCCAAATTCAAAAAGTTATTCCCTGTGTTCTCTTGTAGGATTTTTATGGTTTCATATCTCAAACTAAGGTCTTTAATCAGTTTTTAACTTATTTTTGTGTATGGCATAAGAATGTGGTCCAGTTTCTTTGTATTATATGTTGCTGTCTAGTTCTCCTAATACAATTTGTTGAAGAGACAATCTTTTCCCCACTGGTTATTCTTTCCTGCTTTGTCAAAGATTAGCTGACCATGTAGCTGTTCATTTCTATTAGCTGACCATATAGGGTTCATTTCTATGTTTTCTATTCTGTTCCTTTGATCTATATGCATATTTTTGTGCTGGTACCATACTATTCTGATCCCTAAAGCTTTATGATATAATCTGAAGTCCAGAATTGTGATGTCTCCAGCTTTGGTTTTCATTTTAATGGTTGCTTTGACTATTCAGGGTCTTTTTGTATTTCCATATAAATTTTAGGATTTTTTTTTTCTTCTAGTTCTCTGGAACATGCTATTGGTATTTTGTGGTATTTTGATAGAGATTGAAGTGAATGTGTAGATTGCTTGTAGTATAGACATTTTTTAAAAGATTTTATTTATTTATTTGACAAAGATAGAGACAGCCAGCGAGAGAGGGAACACAAGCAGGAGGAGAGGGAGAGGAAGAAGCAGGCTCACAGCAGAGGAGCCTGATGTGGGGCTCAATCCCACAACACCGGGATCGCGCCCTGAGCCAAAGGCAGACGCTTAACCGCTGTGCCATCCAGGCAACCCAAGCATAGACATTTTTAAAATTTTTTTCATTATGTTATGTTACTCACCATACAGCACATCATTACTTTGTGATGTAGTGTTCCATGATTCATTGTTTGCATAACAATATTTGTTTTTTCCAATCTGCAAGCATGGAATATCTCTTAAATTTCTTTCATCAGTGTTTTATAGTTCTCAAAATACAGGTCTTTCACACCTTTAGTTAGATTTAGTCCTTGTTTTTCTGAGAAGCTCTTTAACTTTCCTTTTATTCTGAATGATAGCCTTGCTGGGTAGTTTTTTTGGTTGCAGATTTTTCCCATTCAGCACATAGAATATAACATACCATTCTTTTCTGGCTTGCCAATTTTCTGTTGAGTAATCACCTGCTAGCCTTATGGAACTTCCATTGTAAATGAAGGATTTCTTTTCCTCTTGTTGCTTTGGGTTTTTTTTTTCCTTCATCATTATATTTTGCAAATTTAATTACGATATGTCTTGGTATTGACCTGTTTTTGTTGATGTTGCTGGGAATTATGTGGGCCTCCTGGATCTGGATGTCTGTTTTCTGCCCCGGTTAGGGAATTTTGAGCTATTATTTCTTCAAATAAATTTCTGCACACTTTTCTCTCTCTTCTTCTGGGACTCCTATAATGCAAATGTTATTAATTTTGATGGAGTCACAGAGTTCCCTAGATCTATTCTCATGTCCCATAATACTTTCTCACTTTTATTCAGCTTCATTATTTTCCATTATTTTCTTTTCTTTTCTTTTTTCCTTTAGATTTTATTTATCCATTTGAGAGGAAAAGAGAGAGAGCAGAAAAGCACAAGCAGGGGGAAGAGCAGAGGGAGAGGGAGAAACAGACTCCCTGCTGAGCAGGGAGCCTGATGTGGGGTTCCATCCCTGAACTCCAGAATCATGACCTGGGCTGAAGGCAGATGCTTTACTGATTGAGCCACCCAGGTTCCTCTATTATGTTGTCACCTATATCACTTATTTCTTCCTCTGCTTCTTCTAGCCTTGTGTTCATTACATCAAGCTTTTCTTCCATTCACAATTTTTGCATTTGTCATTTCTGACTGATTCCTTTTTTAACTCTTTTATCTCTGACGTAAGGCTCTTACTGATGTCTTCAATTTTGTTTGTTTGCTTTTTTTCTAAATCCCAGCAAATATCATTATGATTGTTGCTTTAAATTCTCCATCAGCCATGTTACTTCTATCTGTTTTGGTTAGTTCTCTGCTGCTGGCCCTATCTTATTCTTCAGTTTGTGATGGATTCCTCCATGTTGGCATTTGTCTCTCTCCCTTCTTCTATGTGTCGAAAAGCCTTTTATGTTTCCTGTACCTAAGAATAATAGATTTATGAAGAAGAGGTCATGTATTATCTAGGGGCTGTCTCTTCAGGGAATGTTTCTGGATGTGCTATGTGCACACTGCTGTAGTGTTTTGGCTGCTGTATCCTTCAGGTCAGTCATCTGAAGAGGCTCTCCTTGCCTGCATTGTGTAATATTTGGTCCTTGGCCAGAATGTGGTGAGTTTTAACTAGGTGTGTTTTGGTCTGCTTGATAAATGAGACCAGATTCTACTTCCAGTAGAACTGAAGTCCCTGCAGAACTCTCTGGTTCTCAGGTACATACTCCAAGAAGATTGAGTTATACTTCGAGATTATGGATTCAATTTCATTGCTAATATTCACACTGTTCAAAATTTCTTTCTCTTCATGATTTAGTTTTGGAAGTTTATATGCTATAAGAATTAATCCATTTTGGGGTGCTGGGTGGCTCAGTCAGTTGAGCATCTGTCTCCAGCTCAAGTCATGATCCCAGGTCCTGGGATCAAGCCCTGCACTGGGCTCCCTGCTCAGTGGGGAGTCTGCTTCTCCCTCTTCCTCTGCTCCTTTCCCACTTGCATTCTCTCTCACTTGCTCACTCTCTCTCCAAAATAAATAAGTAAAATCTTTTTTTTTTTAAAGAATAAGTCCATTTCTTCTAGGTTGTCTAATTTGTTGGTACATAATTGTCCATAATATTCTGTTATAGTCTCTTATATTTCTGTGGTGTCAGTTGTTATTTCTCTTCCTTTTTTTAATTTCATTTATTTGTGTCCTCTATACTTCTCTCTTTCTATTTTAAATATTGATGAAGCCAGCTAAAGGTTTATTAATTTTGTTGATATTTTCACAGAACAAGCTCTGGGTGTCATTAATCTTTGATATATTTTTAAAAATCTATTCAATTTATTGGGGCACCTGGGTGGCACAGCAGTTAAGCATCTGCCTTCAGCTCAGGGTGTGATCCTGACATTGTGGGATGTAGCCCCACATCAGGCTCCTCCGGTATGAGCCTGCCTCTTCCTCTCCCACTCCCCATGCTTGTGTTCCCTCTCTCGCTGGCTCTCTCTATCTCTGTCAAATAAATAAATAAAATCTTTAAAAAAATCTATTCAATTTATTAGGAGTTAAGATGGCGGAGGAGTAGGGGACCACTTTTTCAGCCAGTCCCCTGAGTTGAGCTGGATAGGTACCAAACCAGCCCGAATATCCACGGAATCAGCCTGAGACACAGGAAGATACATCTGGATCTCTACAAATGAACATCTCCAATGCTGAGTATTGAGGTACGAAGCAGGGAGCCATGAAACTGCACACAGATATTGGAAAATAAACAGAAGGGGAGGGAGCCACCATGTTCGGGCACCAGGAAGTGGTAGCCACCTCCACAGGGGAGCGGGCAGACTTGCAGACAGCACCCCCAAGACAGCAGACTAAGACCATAAGCCAGGATGTGCGCCACCAGGCATCTCACTGAACTCTGGAATCCCGGTGTACTCACTGGTTCCAGACTGAGACCGGGAGCTCTGGGAGCATGCGCCGGGTGGCTGGCGGCTGGTGGCTGGTGGCTGGTGGCGTTAGAAACACAAAGGACCGAGATGCGCCGGCCGCGGAAGTGAGTGCTGGGACGCCGGGTGTGGGGCGCACATCCCGGGATGCTGCAGGGTTGAGAAGCATCAACAGTAACAGAGTTAAAGTGGCCAGAACATCAGTGGAGAATGAGCTGCAATCCCTCTGTTCTGTGACAGCGGCTGATATTCGGCAGCTGCTGCTCTCTCAGAGGAGGCACAGTGGACCCTAGGGAAAGCCTCCACCGAACAAAAGTCTGGAAATACTGGCGCACAGTGTGCCAACCCTCATCCCCCCTCACAGGGGAAACAGAGACTCTACCCAAACAGGGTTGCCTGAGTATCCGCACGGCAGGCCCCTCACCCAGAAGGCAAGCTGAACACTCTAGAAGTCCACAACCCGGGGCACCTGGGTGGCACAGTCATTGAGCTCATGTCTTCTGCTTAGGGTGTGATCCCGGTGTTCTGGAAAGGAGTCCCTCATCGGGCTTCTCCACTTGGACCCGCTTCTTCCTCTCCCACTCCCCTGCTTGTGTTCCCTCTCTCACTGGTTGGCATTCTGCCACATAAATAAATAAATAAATTCTTTAAAGAAGAAACCCATATCCCTAAGATCCCTATAAAACAAGGGACAGCCTGGGACCCAGTCAATAATTTGGGCTCTGGACAACCCCGCAACCTCTCCTCATCAGAATGACAAGAAGGAGAACCACCACCCCCCCAAGAAAAGACAGTGAGTCTGTGGCCTCTGCCACAGAAATAATGGATATGGATGTAACCAAATTATCAGAAATGGAATTCAGAGTAACAATGGTCAAAATGATGAGTAGACTTGAAAAAAGCATTAACGAAAATGTTACTGAGAATATAGAATCCCTAAGAATGGAAATGATAGTGAATCTGACAGAAATTAAAAATTCTATGAGCCAAATGCAGGCAAAACTATAGGCTCTGACGGCCAGGGTCACCGAAGCAGAGGAACGTATTAGCAAATTGGAGGATGGGTTAGTAGAGGAAAAAACAAAAATAAAAGCTGGTCTTAAAAAAATCCACACCCACAAATGTAGGTTACAGGAGATTACTGACTCAATGAAATGTTCCAATGTCAGAATCATCGGCACCCCCGAGGGGGTGGGGAAAGAGAGGTCTAGAAGAGATATTTGAACAAATTGTAGCTGGAACCTTCCCTAATCTAGCAAGGGAAACAAACATTTGTGTCCAAGAGGCAGACAGGACCCCTCCCAAGCTCAACCATGACAAACCAACCCACGTCACGCCATAGTGCTATTCGCAAATATTAGATCCAAGGATACAGTATTGAAAGAGGCCAAGGAAAATAAATTTCTCACATACCAAGGCAAAGCTATTAGAATTACATCAGACCTGTCTAATTAGACCTGGAATGAGATAAAGTGTTGGGGGGGGCATTTTTAAAGCTCTTTCAGAGAAAAACATGCAGCCAAGGATCCTTTATCCAGCAAGGCTGTCATTCAGAATTGATGGAGAAATAAAGACGTTCCAGAATCGCCAGTCATTAACCAATTTTGTAACCACAAAACCGGCCCTACAGGAGATATTAAGGGGGGTTCTATAAAGGTACAAAGGCCCCAAGAGTGATATATAACAGAAAGTCACAACCAATACAAACAAAGTCTTTACTGGCAACATGGCATCATTAAAATTCTATCTCTCAGTTCTCAATGTCAATGTAAATGGTTTAAATGCTCCCATAAAATGCCACAGGGTTGCAGATTGGATAAAAAGAAATGACCCATCCATTTGGAGTCTACAAGACACTCATTTTGAGCCCAAAGATGCATTCTGACTGAGAGTAAAGGGATGGAGTACCATCTTTTATGCAAATGGACCTCAAAAGAAAGCTGGGGGAGCAATTCTCATATCAGATAGATGGTATTTTAAACTAAAGACTATAGTTAGAGATGCAGAAGGACACTATATTATTCTTTTTTTTTAAAGATTTTATTTATTTTTTTGACAGAGATAGAGACAGCCAGCTAGAGAGGGAACACAAGCAGGGGGAGTGGGAGAGGAAGAAGCAGGCTCACAGCGGAGGAGCCTGATGTGGGGCTCGATCCCAGAACACCGGGATCACGCCCTGAGCCGAAGGCAGACGCTTAACTGCTGTGCCACCCAGGCTCCCCACTATATTATTCTTAAAGGAAGTATTCAACAAGTGGATATGACAATTATAAATATATATGCCCCCAACAGGGGAGCAGCAAGTTACACAAGCCAACTCTTAACCAGAATAAAAAGACATATAGATAAAAATACAATAATAGTAGGGGAACTCAACACCCCAGAAACAGAAATAGACAGAACAATATGGCAAAAACTAAGCAAAGAATCAAAGGCATTGAATGCCATACTCAAAGAGTTGGACCTCATAGATATACATAGAACACTACACCCCAGAACCAAAGAATACTCATTCTATTCTAATGCCCATGGAACATTCTCAAGAATAGACCACGTTCTGGGACACAAAACTGGTCTCAACCAATACCAAAAGATTGAAATTATCCCATGCATATTCTCAGACCACAACGCTCTGAAATTGGAACTCAACCACAAGGAAAAATTTGGAAGAAACTCAAACACTTGGAGACTAAGAACCATCCTGCTCAGGAATGATTGGATAAACCAGGAAATCAAAAATTAATTTAAACAATTTATGGAGACCAAGGAGAATGAAAACACAAAGGTCCAAAACCTATGGGATACTGCAAAGGCAGTTCACAGGAGGAAATACATAGCCATCCAAGCCTCACTCAAAAGAATAGAAAAAAAAATTAAAATGCAGTTTTTATATTCTCAACTCAAGAAGCTGGAACAGCAACAGATGGACAGTCCTAATTCACACACGAGGAAGCAATTGACCAAGATTAGAGCAGAAATCAATGAATCAGAAACCGGGAATACAGTTGACCAGATAAACAGAACTAGAAGATGGTTCTTTGAGAGAAGCAATAAAAGTGACAGACCACTGGCAAGATTTATCCAAAAGAAAATAGAAAGGACCCAAATTATTAAAATTATGAATGAAAAAGGAGAGGTCATGTCCAACACCATTGAAATTGGAAGGATTATTAGAAACGTTTGTCAACAGCTACATGCCAATAAACTAAGCAATCTGGAAGAGAGGGAGGCCTTCCTGGAAACCTTTAAACTACCAAGACTGAAACAGGAAGAAATTGATTTTTTAAACAGGCCAATTAATTATGAAGAGATTGAGTCAGTGATAAACAACCTTCGAAATCACAAAACTGCAGGCCCAAACGGTTTTCCTGGGGAATTCTACCAAACATTCAAAGAAGAAATAATACCTATTCTCCTAAAGCTATTTCAAAAAATAGAAACAGAAGGAAAGCTACCACACTCATTCTATGAGGCCAATATTACCTTGATCCCAAAAACCAGGCAAAGACTCCACCAAAAAGGAGAATTACAGACCCATTTCCCTAATGAATATGGACACCAAAATCCTCAACCAGATCCTTGCTAATAGAATCCAACAGTACATTAAAAGGATTATCCATCTCCATCAAGTGGGATTCATAACTGGGATGCAAGTGTGGTTCAACATTCGCAAATCAAATAGTGTGATTCATCATGTCAACAAGAAAAGATTCAGGAACCATATGATCATCTCAATTGATGCAGAAAAACATTTGACAAAATACAGCATCCTTTCCTGTTTAAAACCCTTCAGAGTGTAGGGATAGAGGGTACATTTCTCAATCTCATTAAAGCCATCTATGAAATGCCTACTGCAAATATTATTCTCAATGGGGAAAAGCTGGAAGCCTTTCCCTTAAGTTCAGGAACACGACAAGGATGCCCACTCTCACCACTATTATTCAATATAGTACTAGAAGTCCGTGTAACAGCAATCAGACAACGAAAAGGGATCAAAGGTATGCAAAGCGGCAAAGAAGAAGTCAAAATGTCTCTCTTTGCAGATGACATGATACTCTATATGGAAAACCCAAAAGAATCCCCTTCAAAACTATTAGAAGTTATAGAGCAATCCAGTAATGTGGCGGGATACAAAATCAATGCCCAGAAATCAGTTGCATTTCTATACACGAATAACGAGACTAAAGAATGAGAAATTAGGGAATCCANGAGAGAGGGAACACAAGCAGGGGGAGAGGGAGAGGAAGAAGCAGGCTCATACCAGAGGAGCCTGACGTGGGGCTCGATCCCATAACGCCGGGATCACGCCCTGAGCCGAAGGCAGACGCTTAACCGCTGTGCCACCCAGGCACCCCTGAAATCAGTTGCATTTCTATACATGAATAACGAGACTGAAGAATGAGAAATTAGGGAATCCATACCATTTACAATAGCACAAAATCCATATGTTACCTTGGAATTAACTTAACCAGAGACGTAAAGGACCTATATTCTAGAAACTATAAATCACTCTTGAAAGACATTGAGGAAGACATAAAATGATGGAAAAATATTCCATTCTCATGGATCGGAAGAATTAACACAGTTAAAATGTCCATGCTACCCAGAGCAATCTACACTTTCAATGCTATCCCGATCAAAATACCAAGGACATTTTTCAAAGAACTGGAACAAATAGTCCATAAATTTGTATGGAACCAGAAAAGGCCCTGAATCGCCAAGGAACTGTTGAAAAGGAAAAACAAAGCTGGGGGCATCACAATGCTGGATTTCGAGCTGTACAACAAAGCTGTGATCACAAAAACAGCATGGTACTGGCACAAAAACAGACATAGAAACCAATGGAACAAAATAGAGAACCCAGAAATGGACCCTTGCTCTTTGGGCAGCTAATCTTTGATAAAACAGGAAAAAACATCCGGTAGAAAAAAGACAGTCTCTTCAATAAATGGTGCTGAGAAAATTGGACAGCTACATGCAAAAGAATGAAACTTGACCACTCTCTCACACCATACACAAAAATAAAAACCAAATGGATGAAAGACCTTGATGTGAGACAGGAATCACTCAAAATTCTAGAGGAGAACATAGGCAGCAACCTCTACAATATCGGCCAAAGCAACTTTTTCATGACACATCTCCAAAGGCAAGAGAAACAAAAGATAAAATGAACTTATGGGACTTCATCAAGATAAAAAGCTCCTGCACAGCCATGGAAACAGTCAAAAAAACTAAGAGGCAGCCCACAGAATGGGGGAATATATTTGCAAATGGCACTACAGATAAAGGACTGGTATCCAAGATCTACAAAGAACTTCTCAAACTCAATACAAGAGAAATAAACAAATCATAAAATGGGCAGAAGATATGAGCAGACACTTTACCAATGATGACATAGAAATGGCAAACAGACACATGAAAAAATGTTCAAAATCATTAGCCATCATGGAAATTCAAATCAAAACCACATTAAGATACCACCATATGCCAGTTAGAATGGCAAAAATTAACAAGTCAAGAAACAGCAGTAGCTGGAAAGGATGTGGAGAAAGGGGATACTTCCTACATTGTTGGTGGGAATGTAGGTTGGTGCAGTCACTCTGGAAAACAGTGTGGAGGTCCCTTAAAAAGTTAAAAATTGAGCTACCCTATGACCCAGCCATTGCACTACTGGGTATTTACCCCAAAGATACAGACATACTGAAGAGAAGGGCCATATGCACCCCAATGTTCATAGCAGCATTGTCCACAATAGTTAAATCATGGAAAGAACCAAGATGCTCTTCAACAGATGACTGGATTAAGAAGTTGTGGTCCATATATACAATGAAATATTACTCAGCTATCAGAAAGAATGATTTCTCAACATTTGTTGCAGCATGGACAGCACTTGAGGAGATAATGCTAAGTGAAATAAGTAAAGCAGAGAAAGACAATTATCATATGATTTCTCTCATCTATGGAACATAAGAATTAGGAAGATCGGTAGGAGAAGAAAGGTATAAAGAAAGGAGTGTAATCAGAAGGGGGAATGTAGCATGAGAGACTATGGACTCTGAGAAACAAAATGAGGGCTTCAGAAGGGAGGGGGTGGGGGAAAGGGATACGCTGGTGATGGGTAGTAAGGGGGGCACGTATTGCATGGTGCACTGGGTGTTATACGCAACTAATTTATCGAACTTTACATAAAAAATCAGGGATGTACTGTATGGTGACTAACATAATATAATTAAAAAAAACATTAAAAAAAGAATTCTCCTATAGAATTCACACACACAGAGAGAGAGAGAGAGAGAGAGAGAGAAATCCAAACATGTTATGGAAATAGTAAATAAATCTCCTTCACTTAATGTCCTAGGTGTCGTTCAAAATGTTGTTCATATACTCTTGTGCTAGTTCTTTAGGGACGGGGACTCAGCTTCTTCTTGCCCTCAGGCTCTTTCAGAGTTAAGCCTACTAACTTTTAAATTATGGAGTTATTCCCAGCAGGTTGTAAAGTTCAGAGATTTAAGCCCCACTATTTTTCAAAGCCATATATTACAGGGTCCCATGATCCTGGTGTGGGTGACTCTTCCTTAAGGTGCTTGCTATGGGTTCTGATTCTCTCTCTTCCACATACTTGTAATGTACCTACCATTTGTTGTTAGTTTCATGAAGTGTTTGGTTCTCAACTGCATCTCTATCTCTTCTAACATTTTCTTTCTTTTTCTTTTTTCTTTTTATTTTTTAAGGTGACCTCCTATGAGTAACTGGAGTGTCTGTTCTGCCAATCTTTGGTTTGTTCTCAGTGGTAGTTGCATGGCTGTGTTTGTTATCTTGTGTTCTGGGACTAGCTAAGTTCAGGATCCTCCTACTCCGCCATCTCCACAGAGCCTCGAGTTGGCAGTCTTTTTAAATGAGAACTTTCACAACTTTAAATTTCCTCTTAATATTGCTTTTCCTGTGTCTAATAAATTTTGGTACATTGTGTTATTTTCACTTGTGTCAGGATATTTTATAATTTCTCTTGTGTTTAATTCTTTGGCCAGTTTGTTGTTTATGAGTAGGTAATTAAATTTTCACAGATCTTCTTGATTTCCCAGATTTGCTTCAGCTAATGATTTTTAATTTTATCTCATTATGATAAGAAAAACTAGATTGTATGACTTTATTCTTCCTAAAATGTTAATAAATGTTTATTGGTGTTACATAAGATCTATCTTGGAAAATGTTCCATGTTCACTTCAGAAATTATGTATTCTGATGTTGTTGTGTGAAGGGATCTCTCTATTTCTTTCTTTTTCTTTCTTTCTTTCTTTCTTTCTTTCTTTCTTTCTTTCTTTCTTCTTTTTTCTTCCTTAAACTGATCTAGAGTATTGCTCAAGTCCATTATTTCTGTTGATTTTCTTTCTCTTTTTCTGTCCATTTTTTAATATGATATATGTAAATCTTCTAACCTTATTATAGGACAGCCTATTTTCCTTTTATTTCTGTCAAAGTTTCTATACATATTTAATATCCCTGATGTTTGGTATACATATATTTATAATTGCTATATCTTCTTGATGAAGTGTCATTGCTATTATTATAAATGTCCTTTTCCTTTCTCACAGGTTTTGTGTGTGAAAGTAGTATTAATGCCACTGATATCCAATCAGCACAATCTTTTTTTTTATCATTTAATTAACAGTCTATCAACATCTATCCTTGGAACTAAGGATAGTCTCCTGTAGGTAGCATAGTTATTTTCTCTTTTTAAATCCATTCCATTCTGTCAATCTTTCTTTTTTGAATGGAATATTTATTGTGATTACTGGTGGGAAAATAATTGCCAATGCTCTTTTATCAAGTGTTTTCTTGATGTAGCTATTGCTGTCTCTCATTAACTTTTTTAATCCTTTCACTTTTGTTTTGTTGATATTTTAAATAATGGGATGCTCTTATATACCTCTTATTTCCTTTTATATATAGCTTCTTGATATTTTCTTTGTCATTACCATAGTGTATTTGTTTCCTAGGGCTTCCATATCAAGGTATCATAGTCTGGGTTGTAATTAATAATTGAAATTAATTTTCTCACTTTTCTGGAGGCTACATGAGAGATGTCTAGGGATTGGCAGAGTTGAATTTTGGTGGGGACACTTTCCTTGGCTTGTAGACAGCCATCTTCTCTCTCTGTCCTTACATGGCTATAACTTTAAGAGTGTCTGTGTCTTAAACTCCACTTATATGTAATCACACATACTGGGTGAAGATGACCCATATCATCCATGTTGACTTAATTGTCTATTTGAGGTACTATTTCCAAATACAGAAACTATATCATAAACAGAAATAATAATAAGTACTATTAATACAGAAATTATTATAATGGAGGTTGGGATTTCAACATATGAATTAAGAGGGGACACAATTCAGTCCACAACACATGTGGATTACATAAAAGCTATCTCTACAGCCCATTATGTTACAGATATCATAGATGAGATTTTTTAAAAAGATTTTATTTATTCATTTGACAGAGATAGAGACAGCCAGTGAGAGAGGGAACACAAGCAGGGGGAGTGGGAGAGGAAGAAGCAGGCTCATAGCAGAGGAGCCTGATGTGGGGCTCTATCCCGTAATGCCAGGATCACGCCCTGAGCCGAAGGCAGGCGCTTAACCGCTGTGCCACCCAGGCACCCCCATAGATGAGATTTTTATATGTGTGGGGCCGTTAATATGTATTTACAATAATTTTTGGTTTTCATCTTTTGAATCTTATAAAAGAAGTAAAGGTGGACTTCTGTGTGTTTTGGTCAAGTTCCCCACATACATGACACTTTTAAATTTCCTTCGAGTCTCATCCCTTCAGGTTTTTTTAGAAGCCTTGGATTTGTATTAAATGTCTCTTTGTTTAATCTCTTGCTTTCCCCCACAAACTGTATCTCACTGATGCTCCAATGCTCCACTGGAACTGTCATTGTTGTCAGAAGACCCCAAACTATCCCACTTTCCCCATTAGGATCCTGAGCCAGGTGAGACAGACCCTAATCACTTGGGCAGTCCTCACAGAAGTCAGAACTTTATAAACAAGTACGGTCTTCTTTTGTCTAAACAATGGAACTGAGAGTTAAGAAGTGTCCTCCTGACTAAACCATGCTGCTCCAAGGAGGGACATGGCAAGGGGAGGCAAAATGCCATAAAATGTCGTAACATTTTGAATAAGGCCTTTTCTTGGTTAAGCACTAACTTGGTTTTTGCACCTTTTTAACTGGTTTCTGGAGTTCTGACAAAACTATGTTTGTCCATATATTGTTCTTTATGAGGTATCTGTGGGAAATGAGGGCTGGAACATTCTAGTCCACCGTCCTGATGTTCTGTACAGGATTCAAGGGACGATGTGTCAATAAGGTGTTAGTATGCCTTAAAGAATGTCAATAGATATGTTGATTTATCTAATCTGTTCTCCTCATGACACATCTGCTCTTACTCCCTTCCTAGGACTTGATCAAAGGAAACTGGATACTGTTCCATGTCTACATTGTCATTATTTGTGTGAATTTAAAGAGCCGTCTGTATCCAAAGTGATCTCCTGACTTTCACTAGGTGCTATATTTGGGCTTAGACACCCATATGTGTGGATTCAGATTGCATCTCATGTGGTGGAAAAACAGGCATTTGTTAAGTAAGGTTGGGAGTCTACCCTCCAGCTGGGAGGTAGTCAGCCATGAGCAATGCCATGTGATTGCATTGGGTTGGTTATGTGGTTGGAGAAATTTGCTGTATTACAGGTTTAATTTTAAATTACTCTGTCTGGATAATTTGTTCCCTTTTTGCTTCTGAGTCTTTAATCGAACCAGGTCAGTGTGGGACAACTATTAAAGGGTTTGAATACACACTAGAGCAAAGCAATAGCGGGCATGCTCCCTTTCTGAATCCAACTTAGTTTATGTAGAATGGCAATTACAAAAAGAAGAAGAAGAACAGTAAAATCAACAGTCAAAACAAAGACTAGTATGCATTGAGTGTTTGTTGTGTGTCAGGCAATATTGTGAATTGCTTGCCTGTATCTACTAATTAATTAACCAAAATAACCATCAGCTCTATGTGCAATCACCATTCACAATAGAAAAATAGGAGTAAATTTAATAATAAAGAATTCTAGGGGCGCCTGGGTGGCACAGCAGTTAAGCGTCTGCCTTCGGCTCAGGGCGTGATCCCGGCGTTATGGGATCGATCCCCACATCGTGCTCCTCCACTGTGAGCCTGCTTCTTCCTTTCCCATTCTCCCTGCCTGTGTTCCCTCTCTCACTGGCTGTCTCTATCTCTGTCGAATAAATAAATAAAAAATCTTAAAAAAAGAAGAAATCTAACAATAATTCTGATAATCCTGTTAATGCAGAGTAAGCAATTCTCCCCTAGCTCCATTCCATCAGTACATTGCACTTATACCCTGTTGCTGAATTTTGGGAGACTAAGAGCATATCCTCACTTTTATTCTACAAGCATTTTTTTTTGGTGGATTACTAACTTTTTTGTAACTTTCCTAAGTGTTTACTTTTGTTGGGCCATAATACATTGGAAAACTTTTCCCACACTATGTCAAGTGAAAATAAAACAACAACAACAACCACAATAATAGTTTTAACCATTACCATGAAGTGTTAGACCTAAATTCGGAGGCTGATTTAACTTGAAGGTAAAGAAATTAGCCTTAGGGTCTCTCCCTTGCACAGGTCCTTCAAATGCTATATCTTAGCTGTGTATCACATTTTTTTTCTTAAGGTAATCTCCCAAGACTGTACATGTCAGGCTACTAAAATTATAGGTTTCTCCCATGATAGATTAAAATTATTTCCATCAGTGGCTAACCTTGAGGGAAATGTTGACTACTTATGGGACTCAAACTTTATTTAAAATCAGAGATCTGGATTCCATGCTCATACTTTCCCCTCTTCAGACTGGCATTCAATGATTAATGCTGCACTATTCTTTGTGGAGAAAGTCTTTTCACATCTAAGGTATTTTTTAGAAAAATAGACTAAATTTTATATATAAAATAATTGGGAGAAGAGATGGACTCATTTTAATAAGAACTTACTGATATAACATATTTAAACTACGTAAAGTATAATGTAGACCTCTGTGTATTCCCTGTGAACTCTAGAGTATGTTACCTTGACTTTCAATTCTTGCAATTCTCTTTTTTCCCCTTTATTTTATTGTTGTTGTTGTTGGTGGTGATTTCTTTTTTCAAATCTGTGTAGAATAATTGCTATATTTCATCCCATAAAGTTAGTTAAGGGGATTGATGGATTAAAACCCAAAGTCACCTTAACTTCTACAGATTCAATAAATATTGTTGATATAAAAAAAGATTAAACTAGCAGCATGGTATTAGATAAATTGCTCTCTCTGAACATAGGCACAATTTACCCATTTTGGAACCTAAGAAACGTGAGTTCTACTTTATAACCATACCGATATTTTTTAAGATTTTCTTAAATTTATTTATTTGTCAGAAAGAGAGAGCACACACAGGGGGAGTGGCAGGAAGAGGGAGAAGTAGGCTCCCTGCTGAGCAAGGAGCCTCATGGCTGACTTGATCACCAGAACTCTGTGATCATGACCAGAACTGAAGGCAGACACTTAACCAAGTGAGCCACCCAGGTGTCCACATAACAATATTTTTAAGATTGTTGTGTCAAAGACAATGCACTATTTACCTAGAACATTTGTCAAATAATGTGATTCCTCAGAAATTCTTACCTTTTGTATGCACACAAAAATCAAACTGTATATCAATTAATAATTATGAGAAATCTAAATCCATATACACATTTTAAAGACAAAATTCAGTTAAGTAAAACTTTTTGAAGCCCTATCAGATAAATTTGGTGATGTGATTTTTTTCTCACTTTGATGAATGTATGAAAGAATTACCCAAAACTCATTTTTTTATCTTTTGGAACTCTGACACCAGCTCTAATGAAGCATCATATGCAATGTAAAATATGTGCTTAATTGTTGACTGGAGACCAAGTTTTCCCAAAAGGACTGTTGGAACCAAAATATGAAATTCCTCTCTGAGAGTCACTTTGCTTTAAGAGATTAAAAATCTTATAAGAAGAAAATGACTATGTATGTATAAGTTATATTTTCTACTGAGTTTATCATGCTAAATGCTTGAAGGCATATTTCCTAAGATAAAAAAAAATCACCAAAACCTTACAGAATTTTAGTACATTAACAGCTCCTAAAATGTGTTTCAAATTAGAGATTTAAATATTTTTTATTACTTTTGGAATTTGTTGGTTTTGCTTTTCTGCTGGTGTGCCATGTTAAGTAGTTTAACTATTCAGATTATTTGTAGTTCTGCCTGAGTAACCCTTCATATACATAATTAGCAAATACTATTATTTCATTAAAATTGTTATTAAAGAAGAAATTGTTGTAACTCTGTAATTACCACCCTTATATGGGTGTAAGGATTTCTTTCTATATATACTATTACAAATACATCTTCCATTCCTTTTTTAATGTTTTATTTTAAGAACAAAATTCTAGAAGAATTAGATACAGCTCTATATAAGACACTATATGCCTCAAAGGAAATGACTTTTATATTAATTATTTTATAAAATTAAAGAAAATGTGTATGTTTACTCATCTAGAAGAATATATAGTGTTTTAAGGAAATATCATCTTCTTTAGTTTCAAAGACATTGCTTGGTGGAGAGAAAGAAATCTTCACAATAACAATCACTCAGCTATCAAATCGGTGTTTAATCTGCTGAGTCCTCTGAAGTAAGTGAAAAGAATTTGGTGTGTCTTGATGAGTTGCCTACAACTTATATTGAAAAGGAAAACATGAAATTAGTCTCAGACAAACTAAAGAAATGCATTTCATTTTGATGATTATGTCGTGTGAATTCTTTTTCGTTGTTGTTGGTTTTTTTGTAAAATTATGTAAAACATAAAACTGTATTTGGATTTATAATGGGGATTGGCCAAGAATATCACTTTCTTTCTTTTTCTTTTCTTTTTTTTTCTCTTTTTCTTTCCTCTTCTTCTTTTTTTTTTTTTAATGTTAGCCACTGTGGTGTGAATTCTATTATGCATCTAACATGTGCATAGTCTCAATTGGTAGTATTTCTTAGTTGGCTATGTTATCAACATATTGTTAAAGTGATTTATGTGAAAAGAATATAGAGTTAAGTATTTAAGACTTGTTTGGTCTTATATTGAATATGAATCATCCCAGGTTTAAATGATAAAGTGGATGAAGGGCACCTTGTCACAGTGAGATAGGGCCAGAGTTTGGTAGCAGTGTGTAATTCTTATGTAATAAAGCATGACCTTGGAACATCCTTGTATTTTTGATTGGGCTAGTGAACATTTTTGTTTCTTTCTTTTTAAATCATATCATTTTGCAATATGTTAGGCACAAATTTATACCCAAACTTATATTGAAATAATGAAAATTAGTAACCATAATTTACATAAAGTATTTCAGGGAATTTTTAAAAAGTTACATGGTGAGAATTTTATGCATTTCTAATAAAATAAAAATATTTTGTAAGTTGTATAGTTCCATACAAGTCCTGGCTATTATTAATAATTCCATTTTTATATTTACCTTATTACTGACTGAAAATGTGAAGGAGCTAACACATTTTCTATATGTATGGCTTCCATTTCTACTAATTTCTTTAGTTTCTAACTCCTGACATCAGTTACCTAATATCTTTACTTTAAATAAAATTTACACCAAAGATTTTTAATAAAAGCAGAATTCAAAATTCAAGGGAAATGTGGCAGGAAAACAATGCAAAAATATATGTGCACTATGATATAAATCATGAAGTTTTATTATGATGAAAATATATATAATTGCATATTTGATCAAGTTTTTCTAGGTAGAAATTTTGACTTTCAGTTTATGGATCTAATAACATATAACTTGTTCTGAAATCCATTATCATAAATATAAACTTTAATATTGCTTCCTTTCTCTTGCCAAGTTTCCAGTTTGTTTTTAAAACAAACTTTAAGATGGTGTTATTTTAAATTTTTTACTTCATCTTGAAATTCCAAGATATTACTTAGTGCACCAGAGCTACATGTGAATTATAGTTTTTTTTTTAAGATTAGGAATTGTAATTTTTAAATTATATTGGTGAACATATCATAAAAGTTGTCAGCCCTCAGTATATTTATTTTATATTAATGTAAATAAAACTCACATTCAGAATTTTATCTACAACTGGAAATGCTTTTGGATGTTGGAGGAAGTGTCTGGGTGTTCCACAATTTCTTTTTTGGAGGAAAGAAGATGCAAGATATATTTTACGTGCTTATCTTGATATGCATTTTCATAACTTTTCCTCATCTATCAAATGATTTTTTTAAATTATAATACATTAATGTGGCATAGCCTAAAATTAATTGCCTGAACTTTATGAAAATATTTTTACAGCATTCAATGTTTTTATTTTAATTTTTTAAAAAGATTTTATTTATTTATTTATTTATTAGAGAGAGAGCACACTAGGAGGGGGAGCAGCAGACAGAGGGAGAAGCAGGCTCCCTATTGAGAAAGGAGCCTGGTGCAGACTCCATCCCAAGACCCTGGGATTATGACCTGAGCCAATGGCAGCTGTTTAACTGACTGAGCCCTACAGGTGTTTCATTCAATGTTTTTAATACTTACCAAAGTATTACCTTTTGGTATCAGAGGTGGGGGGGACATGATTAGATAACTTTGTATATGTTTAAAAAGGCCTAAAAATTATGTATTTAAAGAGCAAAAAAGAGGATGAAACATGTATTTTTCAAAGTGGACAGAAATTTAGAGTGATTTTAATACTGCCATAATTTCATTGGGTAATCAAGTGTGAGTAATACATCTGATAATCAATAAATATAGAGCTAAGGGAAATTGAATACACATATGTTCTCTAAAAGTTGACTTGTTTGTAGAGACATTGATTAAGCTCTGATTATCCAGGGTTTATTTTCTGAAAGTTACTGGAATGAGATAAATTGTTTTCCATTAATTTTTGCAAAGAAAATGAAAGTAGTGTACGGTCTGTGTATTTCACTTGGCTAGGGTAATGGTGTGGAGCTAATTCAAGACATTTAATAGTAATCATTTTCTTTTTTCTTAAATTGCAGTCATTGTCCTTACATGGAATCTTCAGATATGAGCTGATATTTCAGATAATTCAAATTAAACTATGAAGAGAGGAAATGAAAGCATCAAAACAGTTTTTATACTTTCTGGTCTTTTCCAATATGGCCACATGGACATTTTCCTTTTTGTTGCCATTGTAATCCTCTTTGCAGTGGCTCTGATGGGGAATTTGTTACTGTTCCTTCTCATTCAACTGGACACCAGACTCCACACACCAATGTACTTTCTACTCAGTCAGCTCTCCTTCATGGATATAATGAACATTTCCACCACAGTGCCCAAGGTGGCCACTGACTTTCTGTCAAATAGTAAGACCATTACATTTTTAGGCTGTGAGATTCAAACATTTGTGTTCATAGTCCTTGGTGGAACTGAAGCTCTTCTCCTTGGTTTCATGTCTTACGATCGATATGCAGCCATCTGTTATCCTTTACATTATCCTTTACTCATGAGCAAGAAAATCTGTTGGTCCATGGTCACATGTGCATGGACCAGTTGTTCTATCAATACTTTAGTACATACATTGTATGTATTTCATCTTCCATTTTGTAGATCACGGCTCATCAACCACTTTTTCTGTGAACTTCCATCTCTATTGCCACTGGTGTGTCAGGATACTTACCAGTATGAGTACACAGTCCTTCTGAGTGGGCTTATTATTCTGCTGCTGCCATTCATGGCCATTCTAGCTTCCTACGCCTGTGTACTTACTGTGGTGTTCCAGATGAGCTCAGGTAAAGGACAGACAAAAGCTATCTCCACTTGTTCCTCTCACCTGATTGTGGCAAGCCTATTTTATGTGACTGCTCTCTCCACCTATACAAGGCCACACTCCTTGCATTCTCCAGGACAGGATAAGGCAGTGGCAGTGTTTTACACCATCATCACACTTCTTCTGAACCCATTTATCTACAGCCTGAGGAATAAGGAGGTTATTGGGGCCATGAGAAGGCTGTTGGTATAATGGATATTTGTACAGGAAATATCACTTTGGGAAACCCTTATTGATTGAGATTAAACAACATGGGTCACTGTCTCTGGAATACTGTTTTAGAATATGTAAACTCTCAGAAATATTAATGAAATAAATAAATTGGTAAGTATCTTGAATCCTGCTGGTTTCATAATGGCTGAAAAATAGTTTTTGAAACTGGATGCATTGCCGATCTGCAAGTTGGAAAAAATTTGTTATTATCAATATTATTTAGCTTCTAAAGCAATAGATTTCATTCCTGTCAACTCAGTATTTGCATGTCACAGCATATATTTTGTAATATCCTCCTTAATATCTGAAACACAATGAAAAGGAGATATAATCTATTCAAACACATAACATTAAAAAGTTCTGTATAAATATATACCACAATGTAGAGCAGAGTACATAATTCATTCGTTAATGCATTCATTCAACAACTGATTTAATGTTTTATTTATTTTATTTTTTTTTAAAGATTTTATTTATTTATTTGACAGAGATAGAGACAGCCAGTGAGAGAGAGAACGCAAGCAGGGGGAGTGGGAGTGGAAGAAGCAGACTCATAGCAGAGGAGCCTGATGTGGGGCTCAGTCCCGTAAAGCCGGGATCATGCCCTGAGCTGAAGGCAGATGCTTAACCACTGTGCCACCCAGGCACCCCTGATTTAATGTTTTAATTACATGTGACACTGCTATAGGCATTGGTGATATAAGAGTAAATGATGATAAGAACTGACAGAAAATTTTGATCTCATTAAGTTTGCATTTCAATGTGGGGATATTTAAAATTAATAAAATGAATATGAAAAAAGACTATATAAAATAAGAGTAATTAGTGGAAAAATAGCTGGAGATCGGCATAAGGAAAGCCAGAAAATTTTGTAATTTTATTTAAAACAATCCTTGAACTTTACATCAAAAACCAGGGATGTATTGTATGGTGAGTAATATATTATAATAAAAAATATTATTATAATAATAAAAGAAAGACATTCCCAGAAAATAACACCAAGGAAATCCCACAGGCTTCAATATTCAAATGTCATAAATAAGAGCAATAAAATGTGATTGCATGTTCATAAGAGGAACTACACTAGCAACGAGCAGCATCTTCTACCTAAGCATGCTAAAGTTGCTTTAAGGAAAACAAGTTATATTCAACTCAATGAAGCCAACATTTTCTTGTTCAAATGGGAAATGATGAATTTGTATCTTTGAATTCAGCAAAATTTTAACATAGAATTAACTCTGATCTTTAAGCTGAGATGTAAATTGTTTCAGAAAGCAATTATCTTCTTTGGCTATGGCAAGGTAAAATAAATATAGACCCAAATCTAAAAAAAAAAAAAAAATCCATGAAGTGGCAACTGTAAATATGTGGTCAAAAATTCAACTGAGATGAGTAAATAATTCAAATTGATACTTCATAAAGAATGTTTTGAGGGAAAAAGAATGTTCTGGGCAAAAGAAGGAGCAAATGAAAATTCCTTGAGAAGGGAACATGACTGACAGGACAAAGAAAATGAAAGAGTAAATTGGTGGACTCTAATAGATGAGTAGAGTTAATGGATACAGAATTTGAAATGTGAGGTTGACCATTGTGAGAAGCTTGGTTTTTAATACAAGAAAACTGGCAACCATTGCTGGGCTTTCAGAGAGGATTGAAATGGGCAATTAAGAGAGTATTGCAGTAGTGCAATTGTTACAAGATACTGCCTTGGAGCAAAGTAGTAATGTTAGAGAGTCATGAAGTGACCAGTCTCCAGAGATTAGTAGAAGGCAGACATTTGAATCTTATGGATTGATATGATGTGAAATGTGAGGGAATCATAAAAATGGAGAATTGGGCTAAGATCTTGGAATAAAAAGTGGAAGTAAGAAATCATCATTATTACTGTTGAGGAAAATCGTAAAAGGCAACATTTTCATCATCCAATTGTGCCCCTTGACTATTAGCACTCAATTCTAATATGGTCATCATTCTGACTTCAATCAACATAAATAAATAAAATAAATAAACAAAATTCTCCTGTGCACCTGGCTTCTTTTTCTCAATGTTTATAGATGCAACTTCAATAATGCAAGCAATGATGCTATTGTTTTTATTGCTGTCTAGCATTGCATTGTAAGAATATATCACTATTGCTTTCATTGGATGCTTTTGCATTTTCAGCTATTAAAAATAAAATGCTATAACACTCCCTATATAAAACTTTTCTAATAGACACATGCATTGAATTCTTTTTTTAAGATTTTATTTATCTATTTGAGAGAGAAGGAGAGGGAGAGAGAGCAGGAGGGAGAGCAAAGAGCATAGGCAGTGAGGGGAGTTGCAGAAGGAGAGGGAGAAACCGACTCTCCACTGAACAGGGAGCCTGATGAGTGGTTCAATCCAAGGACCGCAACATCATTACCCGAGCCAAATGCAGGCACTTAACCAGCCAACTGGTTCTTTAAGTATAGGAACCCCATACTGAATTCTTTAAGTATATACCTAGGAATAAAGTTGTTTGGTCATAGATAAGGTGTATGCTTAGCTTTAATAAGACAATTTATTTATGGTATTAATATCAAATATTACAATCAGGAATATGTAACAACATCCTAGTGCGTATGTGTTGGTGTACGTAATGCAATGGATTTGTGCTTAATTTAAAATATAATTGTGATAAGCCCTATGTGTTGTATGTAAGTGTTGAATTCCTATGTCATACCCCCAAAACTAATATTATACTGTATGTTAACTGGAATTTAGATAAAAACAAGACAATATAAAAAAAGAAAAACATCAAAAAATTCATGTTTTCTCATATAAGTTAAAGACTCATTGACATCTATGTGCCCATTGTCAATGATTTTCATAACAATTTTATTTGTCTTAGGGGCACTCATTTTTGATTCAAAATAAATTAAGTATTTGGTCCATGGGTATCATTCTTTATTTAACTTATTTGTTTTTAATATATAGTGCATCTATAAGCCCACCACCAAGCCAGAAATGAAAACAGTAAAATGCTTAGTGCTTTTCAGAGCTTCTATCCTGTTCTCATACGTCCCTCATTGTTCTAAATTTCTATACTATCATTGTCTTGCTATATTATTGTATTGCCAAATATACATTCATGGAAAATTATAGAATGTTTACCATCAAGGTTTTGAACTGTATAATAGAAAGGTCTTATGCTACAGGTTATTTGTTTTAGAACTTTATTTTATCTTATTTTACTATAATAATACAGTTGAATGTAACTGTGGAATATACTTTTTTACTGTTAGATACAATACTTTTGTTTGGCTTTATCGAATACCTGCTTATATTTTGTTTGGTGGATGATAGACAATTTTCAATTCTATGCTATTACATAAGTTGCATTTATGAATATTAATGTATATGCCCCCTGTTTCCAATGGATGAGAGCTTATATTGGATTTGCATATATGACTGGAATTGTTGGTTCATAGGATATGAAAATGGTCATGGTTTGGAACAATGCGAAGTAGTTTCTTTTTCTTTTTTTTTTTTTTTTAGATTTTATTTATTTATTTGACAGAGAGAGAGACAGCCAGCGAGAGAGGGAACACAGGGGGAGTGGGAGAGGAAGAAGCAGGCTCCCAGCAGAAGAGCCTGATGTGGGGCTCGATCCCATAACGCCGGGATCACGCCCTGAGCCGAAGGCAGACGCTTAACCGCTGTGCCACCCAGGCGCCCCGCGAAGTAGTTTCTGAAATAGAAACAATTTACATTTGTAAGAGAAATATATTATCCTGATAATCAACATCTCCAAAATTTAGATTGGTCAGTTAAGACATCTTAATTCTTGGGGCGCCTGGGTGGCACAGCGGTTAAGCGTCTGCCTTCGGCTCAGGGCGTGATCCTGG
>NW_023250281.1:72714-94001 GCF_002007445.2 Ailuropoda melanoleuca | reverse complement strand
CCCCTGCTTGTATTCCCTCTCTCGCTGGCTGTCTCTATCTCTGTCGAATAAATAAAATCTTTAAAAAAAAAAAAAGACATCTTAATTCTTAATAATTCAATGAATCTAAATACTATTTAATTTTGAATGTTTTCCTTGTTTGAAATTCATACATGTGAATGATGTGTATGTTTTATAAAATGATCATTGACATTGCTTGCACTGTCACTAAATTACACTTAGTATAAAGCAGAAAAAACAAACAAATTTTTGTAGGAGAGGATAAATATATTATTTTACTCTTCTAAATTATCAACTTAAATCCCTATAACAAAAGACAGATTGACGAAAGAAAAAAAGACAAATATTTGATAAGCATTTACAGAGCACAGGAGCTTTCATAAGGAAATGAAGAACTATAGGTGTAGTTAAACCTCAGTGATTTTTTTTTTAAAGATTTTATTTGTTTACTTGACAGAGAGATAGAGACAGACAGCGAGAGAGGGAACACAAGCAGGGGGAGTGGGAGAGGAAGAAGCAGGCTCCCAGCAGAGAAGCCTGATGTGGGGCTCGATCGGAACGCTGGGATCACGCCCTGAGCTGAAGGCAGACGCTTAACGACTGAGCCACCCAGGGCCCCAAACCTCAGTGATTTTATATTAGGGGCAATGAAGTGTGAAGAGTCATGGGAAGTTTGATAGGACAAAAATGGGTATGAAGCTACATGTAGAAAATGGGGGAAACTTATCAGGTTTAGAATACTCTCAGTGTCCTGTTGTCTTGTAATTAAGGTTCTTTCTTCTATGTATGGGAAGGGCACCTCTCCCAGGAAGGACTTAGGACTTCCTTTGGGGGAAAGTCAGAGTGTCTTAACTTATACCTGAAACCTCTATTTTCTTTCAGCTTGAAATATTCAATAAGGTAAGGTGCCATATTTTAGGCAGTGTCTCATAAACTCTGTCATTATGTCAGAACATCAAAATATAAAATCTTGTAGTATTTTACTATTTTCTATGCTGATTACTCATACATTTGTATCTGTAGAACACATCACTCCTCCACATATATTAGTTTATATCTAATTTCTACTTTCACTTTCAGCAACTTATTATTTTTAATGATTTGCTCTAAGTGATCCATATTTTTTTCTATTTATTGTTTTTATTTAATTATTTTTACAGTCTGTTCACCTGTACATGAACATAAACATTTTTTTTACTAAAATATATTTAACATATGGTGTTATAATGTTTCAACAATTAATGATTCAACAATTCTGTACATTTGTAAGTGCTCATCAAGATAAACATACTCTTAATTTCATCTGTCTATTTCACCCATCCATACACCTACCTCCCTTCTGGCAACCACCAGTTTGTTTTCTATATATAAGTGTCTGGGTTGTTTTTCCCCCTCTTTGTATATTTTTTGTTGTTATTTTGCTTCATTTCCTGAATTCTAATGTGAATGAAATCATACGGTATTTGTCTTTCTCTAACTGGCTTATTTCAGTTAGATTTATACCCTCTAGGTCCATCCATGTTGTTGCAGATGGTAAGCTTTCATTCATTTTTATGGCTGAATATTCCATCATATCTATCTATCATCTATCTATCTATCTATCTATCTATCTATCATCATCTATCTACCTATTATCTACACAATAGGTATACCTTTTTGTGCATTCCTTTATAGATAGAGAGTTGATTTACTTCCATAACTTAGCTATTGTAAATAATGCTGCAATAAACATAGGGGTACATATACCTTTTCATTAGTGTTTTTATTTTCTTTCTGTAAAGACCCAGTAGTGGAATTACTGAATCATGCCCAAATTCTATTCTGAATTTTTTTGAAGAACTCTGTACTGTTTTCCATGGTGGTTTTACCAATTAGCCTTACAGCCAACAGTGAATGAAGCTTTCTTTTTCTCCACATCCTTGTCAACACTTGCTATTTTTTCTATTTTTGGTACTAGCCATTTCACAAGTGCAAGGTGATATCTCATTGTGGTTTTGATTTGTATTTCCCTGAAAGTTAGTGAGGTTGAGCATTTTTCATGTGTCTGTTGGCCATCTGGATGTCTTCTTGGAAAATGTTATTCAGGTCTCCTGCCCATTTTTTAATCAAATTATTTGTTTTTAATGGTGTTGAGCTTTGTAAGTTCATATATTTTAGATATTAACCCCTTGTCAGTTATACCATTTGCAAATATATTCTGCCTTTCCACAGGTTGCCTTTTTGTTTTGTTGATGGTTTCATTCACAGTGCAAAAATTTTTATATTGGTGTAGTTCAAACAGTTTATTTTTTGTTTTTGTTCCCTTTGCCTAAGGAGACACATTTAGAAAAATGTTGCTAAGGCCAATGTAGAAAAAAATTACTATGATTTCTACTATGATTTTGATGTTTTGAGGTCCCATGTATAGGTCTTTATCCAATTTGAGTTCATTTTTAGGGATAGGCTAAGAAAGTGGTCCAGTATCATTCTTCTGCATGTTGCTGTCCAGGTTTCACAACACCATTTGTCAAAGAAACTGACATCACTTCATTGTATATTTGTATATTTATATATACATATATTTGTATATACATATATACATATATATATATATATTTATATATACACACACACACACATTGTATATTCTAGCCTGTTCTGTCATAAATTATTGATTAACATATGGTCATGAGATGTATTGCATTTTTTCTTTGTAGTGTTTTGAATTTGTTTTGGCATCACAGTAATGCTCGCTTTGCAGAATGAACTTGGAATCTCTCCTTCCTCTTATTTTTTTTTAAAAAGATTTTATTTATTTATTCGACAGAGACAGACACAGCCAGCTAGAGAGGGAACACAAGCAAGGGGAGTGGGAGAGGAAGAAGCAGGCTCATGGCGGAGGAGCCTGATGTGGGGCTCGATCCCATACCGCCGGATTCATGCCCTGAGCTGAAGGCAGACGCTTAACCGCCGTGCCACCGAGTCGCCCCTCTCCTTCCTCTTATTTTTTTAACAATAGTTTGAGAAGAATAGGTATTAAATCTTTAAATATTTGTATATCATATTTGTGAATGACACTACAGATAAAAGACTGGTATCCATGATCTACAAAGAACATCTCAAACTCAATACACAAGAAACAAATAAACAAATCATAAAATGGGCAGAATATATGAATAGACACTTTTCCAAGTAAGACATACAAATGGCTAACAGACACATGAAAACATGTTCAAAATCATTAGGCATCAGGGAAATTCATATCAAAACCACATTGAGATACCACCTTACACAAGTTAGAATGGCAAAAATGGACAAGACTGGAAACAACAAATGTTGGTATAGCCACTCTGGAAAACAGTGTGGAGGTCACATAAAAAGTTAAAAATTGAGCTACCCTATGATCCAGCAATTGCATTACAGGGTATTTACCCCAAAGATACAGACAGAGTGAAGATAAGGGCCATATGCACCCCAATGTTCATAGCAGCACTGTACACAATCGCTAAGTTGTGGAAGGAGATGACATGCCCTTCAACAGATGACTGGATTAAGAATATGTGGTCCATTTATACAATGGAATATTACTTAGCCATCAAAAAGACCAATTTCACATTTGCATCAACATGGATGTTACTGGAGGATATAATGCTATGTGAAATAAGTCAAGCAGAGAAAGACAATTATCATATGGTTTCACTCACTTATGGAACGTAAGAAATAGGAAGATCAGTAGAAGAGGGAAGAGAAGAATGAAGGGGGGTAAAAACAGAAGGAGGAATGAACCATGAGAGACTATGGATTCTGGGAAACAAACTGAGGGCTTCAGAAGGGAGGGGGTTGGGGGATTGGGATAGGCCAGTGATGGGTATTAAGGAGGGCATGTATTGCATGGTGCACTGGGTTTTATACACAAGTAATGAATTATGGAACATTACATCAATAACTAGAGATGTACTGTATGGTGACTAACATAACATAATAAAAAATTTTTTTAAAAAAAGTCAACATACGAACAAATTATTTCCAAGGAATAAGTTTCTATTGAACTGCTGAAATAAACTTCTTGTTTGTTGTACTTTGTTCTTTTTTGCTTAAAGAGAAATGGAAATATGACACCAGATGAAATTGCTCCATGACAGATGAATTTTGTACCTTAACAAACATCTTTCTTGAAAAGGAGTTAAGATGGCAGAGGAGAAAGGGACCCCTTTTTCAGCCAGTCCCCTGAGTCGAGTTGGATAGGTACGAGACCAGCCTGAAAATCCATGGAATTAGCTTGAGACGCAGGAAGATACATCTGGATCTCTACAAATGAACATCTCCAGTGCTGAGTATTGAGGTATGAAGCAGGGAGCCGTGAAACCACACAGATATCAGAAGATAAATGGAAGGGGGAGGAAGCCACCACGTTTGGGCGCCATGAGTGGTAGCCACATGCATGGGGGAGTGAGCGGACTCGTGGACCAGTACACTCGAGGGAGGAGACTGAGACCGGGAGCCAGGGTACACGCACCACCAGACCTCTCACGGAACTCCGTTGTGCTCATTGGAACCAGACTTATAACTGGATCTCCAGAGTGCATGGGGGCAGCTGGTAGCTGGCTGCTGGTGGCTGGCAGTGTTAGAAACACAAAGGACAGAGACGAGCCAGCCCATGAAGTGAGGGCAGGGATGCCGGTGTGGGGCGCACATCCTGGGATGCTGCAGGGTTGAGCAGCAACAACAGAAACAAGTTAAAGTGGCCAGAACATCAATGGAAAATGGTCCACGGTCCCTCCATTCTGAGACAGAGGCTGAGATTTGGCCTTGCTGCTCTGACTCTCTGAAGAGGCACAGCAAACTTCCAGGGAAAGCTGCAAGAGAAGAAAAGCCTGGAAAGACCAGGTCACAGTGTGCCCATCCCCATCCCCCCTCGCAGGGGACACGGAGACTCTACCCAACCAGGGTTGCCTGAGTATTGGAGTGGCAGGCCCATCCCCCAGAAGGTAGGCTGAAAAATCAAGAAGCCAACATCACTAAAGTCCCTATAAAACAAGGGTGCACAGCCTGGGTCCTGGTGAGTAATATGGGCTCTGGACGACCCCACAAACTCTCCTCATCAGAATGACGAGAAGGAGAAATCCCCCCCAGGAAAGAAAAGACAAGGAGTGTGTGGCCTCTGCCACAGAACTAATGGATATGGATATAAGCAAATTATCAGAAATGGAACTCAGAGTAACAATGGTCAAGATGATGTGTAGACTTGAAAAAAGTATTAACGAGATTGTTAATGAGAATATAGAATCTCTAAGGGTGGAAATGAGAGCAAATCTGGCAGAAATTAAAAATTCTATGAGACAAATGCAGTCAAAACAAGAGGTTCTGATGGCCAGGGTAAATGAGGCAGAAGAACGTATCAGCGAATTGGAGGATGGGTTAGTAGAAGAAAAAGCTAAAATAGAATCTGGACTCAAAAAAATCCACGTTCAGGAAAATAAGTTACGGGAGATTACTGACTCAACGAAAAGTTCCAATGTCAGAATCATCGGCATCCCCGAGGGGGTGGAGAAAAACAGAAGTCTAGAAGACATATTTGAACAAATTGTAGCTGAAAACTTCCCTAATCTAACAAGGGAAACAAACACTCAAGTCCAAGAGGCAGAGAGGACCCCTCTGAAGTTCAACCACAACAAACCTACACCACATCACGTCATAGTGCAATTTGTAAATATTTGATCCAAGGATACAGTATTGAAAGCAGCCAGGGCAAAGAAAACTCTCACGTACCAAGGCAGATATGAGAATTACATCAGGCCTGTCTACACAGACATGGAATGACAGAAAGGATTTGAGGGGCATTTTAAAAGATATTTCAGAGGAAAACATGCAGCCAAGGGTCCTTTATCCAGCAAGGCTGTCATTCCAAATTGATGGATAAATAAAGACCTTCCAGAATCGCCAGTCATTAACCAAATCCATAACCATGAAACCAGCCCTACAGGAGATATTAAGGGGGGTTCTATAAAAGTAAAAAGGCCCCAAGAGTGATAAGGAACAGAAAGTCACAATCTATAGAAACAAAGGCTTTACTGGCAACATGGCATCATTAAAATCATATCTCCCAATAATCAGTCTCAACGTAAATGGCCTAAATGCTCCCATAAAAGCCACAGGGTTGCAGATTGCATAAAAAGACATGACCCATCCATTTGCTGTCTACAAGAGACTCATTTTGAACCTAAAGATACATTCAGACTGAAAGTAAAGTGATGGAATATCATCTTTCATGCCAATGGACCTCAAAAGAAAGCTGGGGTAGCAATTCTCATATAAGACAGTTGGATTTTAAACTAAAGACCATAGTTAAAGACACAGAAGGGCACTATATTATTCTTAAAGGATGTATCCAACAAGTGGATATGACAATTATAAATATATATGCCCCCAACAGAGGAGCAGCAAGATACACAAGCCAAATCTTAACAACAATAAAGAGACATATAGATAAAAATACACTAATAGTAGGAGACCTCAACACTCCACCGTCAGCAATAGACAGATCACTTACACAAAAAATCAGCAAAGAAACAAGAGCTTTGAATGCCATACTCGACGAGTTGGACCTCATAGATATATATATAGAACGTTATACCCCAGAACCAAAGAATACTCTTTCTATTCAAATGCCCATGGAACATTCTCAAGAATAGACCATGTTCTGGGTCACAAAACAGGTCTCAACTGATACCAAAAGACTGAAATTTTTCCCTACATATTCTCAGACCACAACATTCTGAAATTGGAACTCAACCACAAGGAAAAATTTGGAAGAAACTCAAACACTTGCAGACTAAGAACCATCCTGCTCAGGAATGATTGGATAAACCAGGAAATCAAAAATCAATTTAAACAATTTATGGAGATCAACGAGAATGAAAGCACAACGGTCCAAAACCTATGGGATAATGCAAAGGCAGTCCTAAGGGGGAAATACATAGCCATCCAAGCCTCACTCAAAAGAATAGAAAAACCTAAAATGCAGTTTTTATATTCTCACCTCAAGAAGCTGGAAAAGCAACAGAGGGACAGGCCTAATCCACGCATGAGAAAGCAGTTGTCCAAGATTAGAGCAGAAATTAATGAATTAGAAACCAGGAGTACTGTAGAGCAGATCAACAGAATAAGAGCTGCTTCTTTGAGAGAATCAATAAAATTGACAGACCGCTGTCAAGACTTATCCAAAAGGATATAGAAAGGACCCAAATTAAATAAATTATGAATGAAAAAGGAGAGGTCACAACCAACACCAATGAAATTGGACAGATTATTAGAAACTTTTATCAACACCTATATGCCAATAAATTAAGCAATCTGGAAGAGATGGAGGCCTTCCTGGAAACCTATATACTACCAAAACAGAAACAGGAAGAAATTGACTTTTTAAACAGGCCAAATACTTATGAAGAAATTGTGTCAGTGATAAACAACATCCCAAATAATAAAACTCCAGGCTCAGACGGTTTTACCAGGGAATTCTACAAAACATTCAAAGATGAAATAATACCTAGTCACCTAAAGCTATTTCAAAAAATAGAAACAGAAGGAAAGCTACCAACACATTCTATAAGGCCAATATTACCTTGATCCCCTAACCAGGCAAAGACACCATCAAAAAGGAGAATTACAGACCAATTTTTCTAATGAATATGGATGGCAAAATCCTCAACAAGATCCTGGCTAATAGAATCCAACAGTGCATTAAAAGGATTAACCAACATGATCAAGTGGGATTCATCCCTGAGATGAAGGCGTGGTTCAACATTCGCAAATCATATCAACAAGAAAAGACTCAGGATGATGCATCATATCAACAAGAAAAGACTCAGGAAACATATGATCCTCTCAATTGATGCAAAAAAAGCATTTGAGAAAATACAGCATCCTTTCCTGATTAAAACCCTAGAGCGTAGGGATAAAGGGTACATTCCTCAATCTCATAAAAACCATCTATGAGAAACCTACAGGAAATATTATTCTCAATGGGGAAAAGCTGGAAGCCTTTCCCTTAAGATCAGGAACATGACAAGGATGCCCACTCTCGCCACTATTATTCAAATAGTACTAGAAGTCCTTGCAACAGCAATCAGAAAACAAAAAGGGATAAAAGGACTCCAAATAGGAAAAGAAGAAGTCAAAATATCTCTCTTCATAGATGACATGATACTCTATATGGAAAACCTAAAAGAATCCTCTCCCAATCTATTAGAAGTTACAGAGCAATTCAGTAATGTGGCGGGATAGAAAATCAATGCTCAGAAATCAGTTGCATTTCTATACATGCCTAATGAGACTGAAGAAAGAGAAATTAGGGAATCCATCCCGATTACAATAGCACCAAAAACCATACGTTACCTTGGAATTAACTTAACCAGAGACGTAAAGAATCTATATTCTAGAAACTATAAATCACTCTTGGAAGACATCGAGGAAGACACAAAAAGATGGAAAAATATTTCATGCTCCTGGATGGGAAGAATTAACATAGTTAAAATGCCCATGGTACCCAGAGAAATCTACACTTTCAATGCTATCCTGATCAAAATACCGAGGACATTTTTCAAAGAACTGGAACAAATAGTCCTTAAATTTGTATGGAACCAGAAAAGGCCCTGAATCGCCAAGGAACTGTTGAAAAGGAAAAACAAAGCTGGGGACATCACAATAGCGGATTTCGAGCTTTACTTCAAAGCTGTGATCACAAAGACAGCATGGTAGTGGCAAAAAAACAGACCGATAGAACAATGGAACAGAGTAGAGAACCCAGAAGTGGACCCTTGGCTCTTTGGGCAACTAATCTTTGATAAAGCAGGAAAAAACAGCCGGTGGAAAAAAGACAGTCTCTTTAATAAATGGTGCTGGGAAAATTGGACAGCTACATGCAAAAGAATGAAACTTGACCACTCTCTCACACCATACACAAAGGTAAACTCCAAATGGACGAAAGACCTTGATGTGAGACAGGAATCCATCAAAATTCTAGAGGATAACATAGGCAGCAACCTCTAAAACATCAGCTAAAGCAACCTTTTTCAGGACACATCTCCAAAGGCAAGAGAAACAAAAGAAAAAATGAACTTGTGGGAATTCATCAAGACAAAAACTTTCTGCACAGCCACGGAAACAGTCAAAAAAACTAAGAGGCAGCCCACGGAATGGGAGAATATATTTGCAAATTATGCTAACAGATAAAGGACTGGTATCCAAGATCTACAAAGAACTTCTCAAACTCAATACACGAGAAACAAATAAACAAATCAAAAAATGGGCAGAAGATATGAACAGACACTTTTCCAATGATAACATACAAATGGCCAACAGACACATGAAAAAAACGTTGAAAGTCATTAGCCATCAGGGAAATTCAAATCAAAACCACACTAAGATACCACCTTATTCCATTTAGAATGGAAAAAAATTGACAAGGCAAGAATCAACAATTGATGGAGAGGATGTGGAGAAAGGGGATCCCTCCTAAATTGTTGGTGGGAATGCAAGTTGGTACAGCCACTGTGGAAAACAGTGTGGAGGTCTTTCAAAAAGTTAAAAGTTGAGCTGACCTGTGACCCAGCCATTGCTCTAGTGGGTATTTACACCAAAGATACAGATGTAGTGAAGAGAAGCGCCATATGCACCGCAATGTTCATAGCAGCATTGTCCACAATACCTAAATCATGGAAGGAACTGAGATGCCCTTCAACAGATGACTGGATTATGAAGATGTGGTCCATATATACAATGGAATATTACTCAGCTATCAGAAAGAACGAGTTCTCAACATTTGCTGCAGCATAGACGGCACTGGAGGAGATAATTCTAAGTGAGGTAAGTCAAGCACAGAAAGACAATTATCATATGATTTCTCTCATCTGTGGAACATAAGAACTAGGAAGATTGGTAAGGGATGAAAGGGATAAAGAAAGGCGGGGTAAACAGAAGAGGAATGAAGCATAAGAGACTATGGACTCTGAGAAACAAACTGAGGGCCTTAGATGGTGTGGGAGTAGGGGAATGGGATAGACCGGTGATGGGTAGTACCGAGGGCATGTTTTGCATGGTTCACTGTGTGTTATATGCAACTAATGAATCATTGAACCTTTTATCAGAATCCAGGGATGTACTGTATGGTGACTAACATAATATAATAAAAACACATTTAAAATGTAAAAGGAAATAAACATCTTTCTCTATATTTACCTCACTATAGAAACTTATTTTTTTCTGTAAATAAATATGGAATATATAAAATCCTGAGTTGACAGTTGCCAAAATAGTAACTTTCCTGAGAATCTTCACTTAGCTCTACATTTACATCATCCTTAAGATGTCTACATAGGTTTAACAACTTCTGTTATATTGACTTTTGGTACCTGCTTCCTTCATCTCCCCACCCTTTTCTTTCTGCCACCAATTACAGAGGATTTCCTGATGAATATAAAGAACCCATGCTTATCTATGTAACTGTATAATGATCTTATTGTCCAACTCTTTCATCATGGAGTCCTGTTTTTATTTTTAAGAAGATTTATTTATTTATTTATTTATTTATTTATTTATTTATTTGGGAGGGAAGGCAGGGGCAGAGGATGAGGAAAGGGAATCTTAAGCAGACTTAACTCTGAGCATGGAGCCCAATGTGGGGCTTGATTTCATGACCCCAAGATCATAACCCGAGCCAAATCAAGAGTCAGAAGCTTAACTAAGTTAACCAGGCACCCTTAATTTATACTTCTTGAGGGAGCGGTTCATATATACATTATTTACCACTCAGTAGTTTAACATTCTCCCTGATATCAGTATACTATTATGAATGAATTAATTAATAAATAAAGGAATGATTGAGTAGGAAGATTTTCTCTGAAAAGTAAGTAAATCACAATGCAAAAACAAGTACATTATGGTAATACTCTTGATTTTCCTGGATTTTAAGAGACAAAGGTGCTAAATAATCAGTATGCCTAAAAGAAATCTGACATTGTGATTCAATTATTTGTTTATTTTTTGGTGATGTATTTGCTTAAACTAACTTTTTACATTGGATCAGATATTACAGGACAATATCTTATGTTTCCTTTACTTTCTTGTGCAAACCAAAGAGTAGAAATGGAGGTAAAGAGACATTTCAAATCCCTCTCAGTTCACAATTTGGGTTCAAACTCCCATGTGTGGAACTCAGAATATTTCCCAGATATTGGAAAACTTATTTCCCCTGTGTGGAGTGGTGAATTGAGGACAGGGAGGCTGCCCTCTACTTTGGAGGAGCACAGCCCTCGTCAGCAACCATGTGGTTGGGTTGGGCTGCACATATAGGCAGATAAGTGGTTACATTACAAGATTAATTTTTAGTTATTTTCTACTGGGATAGGTTTATTGTTTGTTTGTTTTTGTTTGTTTTTGTGTTTGTTTTCTTTTGAGTGTTTAATAGAACTAGGTCCCTCTTGGATGTGGATAAATATTGAAAGATTTTGTATCCACACTGGAGAAATATAGTGGAAATGTCTCCAAACCTGAACGTACTTAAGTTTACATAGAATGACAACCAAATAAAAATAATAACAAAAGGGACACCGGGGTGGCTCAGTCATTAAGCATCTGCCTTCGGCTCAGGGCATGATCTGGGAGTCCTGGGATCGAGCCCCACAACAGGCTTCTCTGCTGGAAGCCTTCTTCTTCCTCTCCCACTCCCCCTGCCTATATTCTGTCTCTCGCTGGCTGTGTCTGTCTCTGTCAAATAAATAAATAAATAAATAAATAAATAAATAAATAAAATCTTTAAGATGGTGATAATAACAAAAGCCATTATTAAAATTAATACTATTGACTATAGTATGCCAGACAATACTGTAAGTTACTTATCTGCATTAAATAATTTACTTCTTAAAAAGTCACCTTCAGCCGTAAGTGCTATGATGAGTCCCGATAGAAAGTTAAGAATAAACAAATCATAAAATGGGCAGAAGATATGAACAGACACTTTTCCAAAAGACATACAAATGGCTAACAGACACATGAAAAAATGTTCAAAATCATTAGCCATCAGGGAAATTCAAATCAAAACCACACTGAGATACCACCTTACGCCAGTTAGAATGGCAAAGATAGACAAGGCAAGAAACAACAATTGTTGGAGAGGATGTGGAGAAAGGGGATCCCTCCTACATTGTTGGTGGGAATGCAAGTTGGTACAGCCACTCTGGAAAACAGTGTGGAGGTCCCTTAAAAAGTTAAAAATTGAACTACCCTATGACCCAGCCATTGCACTACTGGGTGTTTACCCCAAAGATACAGACGTAGTAAAGAGAAGGGCCATATGCACCCCAATGTTCATAGCTGCATTGTCCACAATAGCCAAATCATGGAAGGAGCCGAGATGCCCTTCAACAGATGACTGGATTAAGAAGCTGTGGTCCATATATACAATGGAATATTACTCAGCTATCAGAAAGAACGAATTCTCAACATTTGCTGCAACATGGACGGCACTGGAGGAGATAATGCTAAGTGAAATAAGTCAAGCAGAGAAAGACAATTATCATATGATTTCTCTCATCTATGGAACATAAGAACTAGGAGGATCGGTAGGGGAAGAAAGGGATAAAGAAAAGGGGGGTAATCAGAAGGGGGAATGAAACATGAGAGACTATGGACTATGAGAAACAAACTGAAGACTTCAGAGGGGAGGGGGTGGGGGAATGGGATAGACTGGTGATGGGTAGTAAGGAGGGCACGTATTGCATGGTGCACTGGGTGTTATACGCAACTAATGAAGCATCAAACTTTACATCGGAATCTGGGGATGTACTGTATGGTGATTAGCATAATATAATAAAATAAAATTAATTATAAAAAAATAAAAATAAATGAAAAAAAAAAGAGTAAATCTCTGAATAAAAAGCAAATAATAAGTTCCTGTTTTCCTATCTGTGCAGAGTAGGCCAGGTTTCCCCAGTTCCTCCCCATTACTACAAGCCACTTTCACCATATGGCTTGATATATGGATTCCTAAGGACCTACTTCCATTTTTATACCATGGGGTACCATTTGAAATTTAATTTTCACATAATCATCCAAAGTAATTTACTTTTCTTCTAACATAATACACTTAAAATAGTTTTCTAACAAAACATCAAGTGAAAACAAAAACGAATTGATAAAACTATTAAAACTTTTTCAACTGAAATCACAGGTGAATCTGAGGATAAAGAAACTGAATATTTGAAGCCCCTCATTTGCACAGACTCTTTCCAAGGACATATGCTAATTTTGAATTTGTATTTGTTTTTATTTTTTTTTTTACTTAAGGAGATATTCCAAAACTGTTCAAGATTCAGAGTTCTCAAACCTAGATTTGTCCTTTAATATTCTAGGAATATGTCCTTAGTGATTGGTTTTAGGCAAGTGCTAAACATCAAAGGGATATCTTTTTAATTTAAATTCAGTTGTTTGGATTCAAGTGTCAATATTTTTATCTAGAGACTATGGACTATGTGAAACAAACTGGGGACTTCAGAGGGGAGGGGGTGGGGGAAGGGGATGGACTGGTGGTGGGTAGTAAGGAGGGCACGTATTGCATGGTGCACTGGGTGTTATACGCAACTAATGAAGCATCAAACTTTACATCAGAATCAGGGGATGTACTGTATGGTGATTAACATAATATAATAAAATAAAATTAATTATAAAAAAAAAAAAAAGAAGTGACAAAAAAAAATATTTTTATCTAAAACTGTTAATGCTGTCTCCTTAAAGGAGGTATTTTGTTTGTTAGTTTTTTTTTTTATTTTGTTTTAGGAATTTATTATAAGGTATTTTACAGGAAAGTGAAAGAACATGTACCATTTTTTAAAAATCACATATTGTAGTTGGGGGAAAGGAAGATGAGATACATATACTTATTTAATAGGAAGTTATATCCCATTAAGATCAGGCTGAAATAAGCATGTGTATATTTCCTCAAAACTGTACATCTTGATCCTTGTTCTTGCATGTATGTATATGTGTATATATACACACATATATGGCATATGTTTTACAATGTTTCATGTTATATTAAACATAAAAATGTTTAATAATATTTACCATTAGGTACATATATTTTATAAAAAATATATTTTAGTATATAAACATATATTTTTTTTCCCTGAGCAATGGGTTTGCCTTATGTTATCTCATAGAATTTCTTACAGAGATTGGCTAGAACTCAATGTGCCCTAATAGTCTAAGATTAAACAGATCTTAATTTTATGGAATAACATTGAGTGCCACATCATTATCTAACTTCCTGCCTATGAACCTGGGCACAATGGACCCTGATTGGTTACACTAGTATTCAACCTGTGAACTTTCAGAAAGATGAGGCTCCCACTCCCATAAGCATATTCATCATCTTCAGACATTTCAAGGGAAAAAACATGTTGCCATGTTTAACACAAAACAACTCCTGATTCATGTACATCTCTGGTCTTTATACATATTTAAAGGTAAAACAGAATTAAGTAATACTTCTACAAACCTATGAGTTAAAGATATTGAATTTTTTTATTTGAACAAATATATTTTGAGAATTCACCCTGATCTCTCTCTCTCTCTCTCTCTCTCTCTCTCTCTCTCTCTCTCTTTTGTGTGTGTGGGGCAAAAATATTAGGAATACGTCAGACCTGTCTACTCAGACCTGGAATGAGAGAAAGGGCTGGGGGGGCATTTTTAAACCTGTTTCAGAGAAAAACATGCAGCCAAGGATCCTTTATCCAGGAAGGCTTTCATTCAGAATTGATGGAGAGATAAGGAAATTCCAGAATCGCCAGCAACTGACCAATTTCTTAACCACAAAACCTGTCCTACAGGAGATATTAAGGGGGGTTCTAAAAAAGTAAAAAGGCCCCAGGAGTGTTACAGAACAGAAAGTTACAATCTATAGAAACAAAGACTTTACAGGCAACATGACATGATTAAAATCATAATTCTCAGTAATCACTCTCAATGTGAATGGCCTAAATGCTCCCATAAAACACCACAGGAATGCAGACTGGATAAAAAGACATGACCCATCCATTTGCTGTTGACAAGAGACTCATTTTCAATCTAAAGATACATCCAGAATGAAAGTCAAAGGACGGAAAACCATTTTTCATGGCAACGGACCTCAAAAAAAAAAAAAAATGCTGGAGTAGCAATTCTCATACCAGACAGATTGGATTTTAAACTAAAATCTGTAGTTAGAGATAAAGAAGGACACTATATTATTCTTAAAGGATGTACCCAACAAATGGATATGACAATTATAAAAATACACGCCCCCAACAGGGGAGCAGCAAGATACAGAAGCCAACTCTTAAGCAGAATAAAGAGACATAAGGATAAAAAAACGTTAATAGTAGGGGACATCAACGATCCACTATCAGCAATAGACAGATCACCTAAGCAGAAAATCAACAAAGAAAGAAGAGATTTGAATGTCATATTAGACCAGATGGACCTCATAGGTATATATAGAACACTAAACCCCAGAACAAAAAAATACTCGTTCTTTTTGAATGCACATTGAACATTCTCCAGAATAGACCATATGCTGGGTCACAAAACAGGTCTCAACCGATACCAAAAGATTGAAATTATTCCCTGCTTATTCTCAGACCACAAGGCTTTGAAATTGGAACTCAATCACAAGGAAAAATTTGGAAGAAACTCAAACACTTGGAAACTAAGAACCATCCTGCTCGAGAATGATTTGATAAACCAGGAAATCAAAAATCAATAAACAATTTATGGAGACCAATGAGAATGAAAACACAATGGTTCAAAACCTATGGGAAACGGCAAAGCCAGTCCTAAGGGTAAAATACATAGCCAACCAAGCCACACTCAAAAGAATAAAAAAATCTAAAATGCAGTTTTCATATTCTCACATCAAGAAGCTGGAACAGCAACAGAAGAACAGGATTAACCCATGCATGAGAAAGCAGTTGATACACATTACAGCAGAGATCAATGAATTAGAAACCAGGAGCACAGTAGAGCAGATAACAGAACTAGAAGCTGGTTCTTTGAAAGAATAAATAAGATTGATAAACCACTGGCAAGACTTATACAAAAGAATAGAGAAAGGACCCAAATTAAGAAAATTATGAATGAAAAGAGAAAGGTCACAACCAACACCAATGAAATTAGAAGGACCATTAGAAATTTCTATCGACAGCTTTATGACAATAAATTAAATAATCTGGAAGAAATGGACGACTTCCTGGAAACCTATAAGCTACCAAGACTGAAACTGGAAGAAATTGATTTTTTTAACAGACTAATTAAATATGAAGAGATTGAAGAAGTTATCAAAAACCACCTGAACAACAAGTCTCCAGGGCCTGATGGATTCACCAGGGAATTCTACCAAACATTCAAAGATGAAAAAAATCTATTCTCCGGAAGCTATTACAAAAAATAGTAAAAGAAGGAAAACGGCCAAATTCATTCTATGAGGCCAGTGTTACTTTGACCCGCAAACGAGACAAAGACCCGATCAAAAAGGAGAATTACAAACTGATATCCCTGATGAATATGGATGTCAAAATTCTCAACAAGATCCTAGCTAATAGGATCCAACAGTACATTAAAAGGATTATCCTTCATGACCAAGTGGGACTCATCCCTGGGATGAAAGCGTGGTTCAACATTCGCAAATCTATCAGTGTTATACATCATATCAACAAGAAAAGAGTCAAAAAACATATGAACCTCTCAATAGATGCAGAAAAAAACATTTGGCACAATACAGCATCCTTTCCTGATTAAAACACTGCAGAGTATAGGGATAGAGGGCACATTCCTCAATTTCATAAAAACCATTTATGAAAAGCCTACATCAAATATCATTCTCAATGGGGAGAAGCTGGAAGCCCTTCCCTTAAAATCAGGAACAGGACAAGAATGCCCGCTTTCACCATTATTATTCAACATAATACTAGAAGTCCTTCCAACAGCAATCAGACAGCAAAAAGGGGTAAAAGTTATCCAAAGCAGCAGAGAAGAAGTCAAACTGTCTTTCTTTGCAGACAGCATGATACTCTATATGGAAAACCCAAAAGAATCCACCCCCAAACTACTAGAAGTTATAGAGCAATTCAGTAATGTGGCGGGATACAAAATCAATGCTCAGAAATCAGTTGCATTTCTATACATGAACAATGAGACTAAAGAAAGAGAAATTATGGAATCCATCCAATTTACAATAGCAATGAAAACCATACGTTTTCTCGGAAATAACCAGAGAGGAAAAGGATCTATATTCTAGAAACTACAAATCACTCTTGAAAGACTTTAAAGAAGACCCAAGAAGATGGAAAAATGTTCCAATCTCATGGATCAGAAGAATTAACATAGTTACAATGTCTATGCTACCCAGAGCAATGTACAGTTTCAGTGCCATAATGATTAAAATACCAATGACATTTTTCAAACAACTGGAAAAAAAGAGCCCTTAAATTTGTGTGGAGCCAGAAAAGGCCCTGAATCACCAAGGAATTGTTGAAAAGGTAAAACAAAGCTGGGGGCATCACGTTGCCAGATTTCAAGCTATACTACAAAGCTGTGATCACAAAGACAACATGGTAAAGGCACAAAAACAGACACATAGACCAATGGAACAGAATAGAGAACCCAGAAATGGACCCTCGGCTCTTTGGGCAACTAATCTTTGGCAAAGCAGGAACAAACATCCAGTGGAAAAAAGACAGTCTCTTCAATAAATGGTGCTGGGAAAATTGGATAGCTACATACAAAAGAATGAAAATTGACCACTCTCTCACACCATACAGAAAGATAAAACTCCAAATGGATGAAAGACCTGGATGTGAGATAGGAATCCATCAAAATCATAGAGGAGAACATAGGCAACAACCTATATGACATCGGCCACAGCAACTTTTAACATGACAAATCTCCAACAGCAAGAGAATAAAGAAAAAATGAACTTGTGGGACTTCATCAAAATAAAAAGCTTCTGAGAAATAAACAGAGTTCTTCAGAGGGGAGGGGGTGGGGGAATGGGATAGGCTGGTGATGGGGAGTAAGGGGGACACGTTTTGCATGGTGCACTGGGTGTTATACGCAACTAATGAATCATTGACTCTTGCTTAAAAATAAATAAATAAATAATAAATAAAAAGCTTCTGCACAGCCAAGGTAACAGTCAAAAAATCTAAGAGGCAGCCCAAAGAATGGGAGAAGATATTTGCAAATGGTACTACAGATAAAAGACTGGTATCCAAGATCTATAAAGAACATCTCAAACTCAATACACAAGAAACAAACAAATCATAAAATGGGCAGAAGATTATGAACAGACACTTTTCTAATGAAGACATACAAATGGCTAACAGACACATGAAAAAAATGTTCAAAATCATTAGCCATCTGAGAAATTCAGATCAAAACCACACTGGGATACCACCTTATGCCAGTTAGAATGGCAAAAATTGCCCTAGCAGTAAACAACAAATGTCGAGCGGATGTGGAGAAAGAAGATCCCTTTTACATTGTTGGTGATAATGCAAATTGGTACAGCCACTTTGGAAAACAGTGTAGAGGTCCCTTAAAAAGTTACAAATTGAGCTACCCTATGATCCACCCATTGCACTACTGGGTATTGACCACAAATATACAGACGTAGTGAAGAGAATGGCCATATGCACCCCAGTGTTCATAGCAGCAATGTCCACAATAGCTAAATCATGGAAGGAGCCAAGATGCCCTTCAATAGATGACTGGATTAAGACGATGTAGTCAATATATACAATGGAATATTACTCAGCCAACAAGAAGAATGATTTCTCAACATTTGCAGCAACATGGACGGGACTGGAGGAGATAATGCTAAGCGAAATACGTCAAGCAGAGAAATACAATTATCATATGGTTTCACTCCTTTATTGAACATAAGAAATTGGATGATTGGTAGGAGTAGAAAGGGAAGAAGAAATGGGGGTAACCAGAAGAGGGTTGAAGCATGAGATACTGTGGACTCTGAGAAACAAACTGAGGACTTCCGAGGGGAGAGGGATGGGTGAATGGGATAGCTGGTGATGGGCATTAAGGAGGGCTTGTATTGCACATTGCAATGGGTGATAAAAGCAAGTAATGAATCATGGAATTTTACATCAATAACTAGGGATGTACTGTATGGTTACTAACATAATATAACAAAAAATAAAAATATAAAAAAAAGAAATGGCACTATATAATAATTAAGGGGATAATCTAACTAGAAAATATAACAATTGTAAATATGCACCCAACATGACAGCACCCATATACATAGAATGCTTAATAATAAACATTAAGGAACTAATTCATAGTAATACAATAATAGTAGATGACTTTAAAAATCCACTTACATCAGTGGACAGATCTTCCAATCCGAAAATCAACAAGTTGAGGCTTCTGGGTGGCTCAGTCAGTTAAGTGTCTATTTAGGCTCAGGGCGTGATCTCATTGTTGTGTAATGGAGCCCCGTGTCAGGCTCCATGCATGAATCTTGCTGAAGATTCTCTCTCCATCTCCCTTTGCCCCACTCTCAACAAGGAAAAAAAATCAACAAGTAAAAAATGGCATTGAATGAACACTGGATCAGATGGGTTTACCAGAATTTTTCTGAACAGTCCATTCTAAAACAGCAGAATACACATTCTTTCCAAGTGCACATGGTATATGCTCCAGAATAGATAGCATATTAGGCCACAAAAAATGCATCAACAAATTCATAAAGATTGAAGTCATACCATGCATCTTTTTTGATTACAATCTCTAAAACTAGAAATCAAACACAAGAAAAATAGACAAACAAATAAAACCAACCACAAGAAAATCTCTGGAAAGTCAAGGGACGCCTGGGTGGCTCAGTTGTTAAGGGCCTTTGGCTCAGTTCATTATCCTGGCATTCTGGCATCGAGCTCTGCATCAGGGTCCTCTGCTGGAAGCCTGCTTCTTCCTCTCCCACTTCCCCTGTTTGTGTTCCCTCTCTCGCTGACTGTCTCTCTCTGTCTTTCAAATAAATAAATAAAATCTTAAAAAAAAAAAGAAATGCTCTGGAAAGTTGAAAATAGATAGAGGTTAAATAGCATGCTAGTAAACAATGAATGGGTGAACCAAGTAATCACGGAAAAATTTTAAAAGTACATGGAAACAAAAGAAAATGAAAAAGAAGGGAAAGATGGCAGAGGAGTAGGGAACCCTATTTCAACTAGTCCCTTGAATCAAGCTGGATAGCTACCAGATCATTCTGAACACCCATAGAAATCAGCCTGAGATGTAAGAAGTTATATCTGATCTCTACAAATAGAACATCTTTGGCAGTTTGTCTTGAGGTATGAAGCAAGGAGCCAAGATTCTGCAGGCAGATATCAGAAGTAAAACAGAAGGGTGAGGGAGCCTTTGTGCTCTCACCCTGGGAAGGCAAAAACCTCCCACCTGGGGACCAGACACAGACTACAGACCAATTGTGATGTGGAAAGGACTTTAGGGCAGCCCACCAGACTGAAACCTGGAGCTACAAGGGCACGTGTGTGAACTGAAGGTGGCTGGCAGTTTTAGAAGCACAAAGAGCAGAGACAAGCCTGGCCTTGGGAGTGAGGTCTGGGAGCGCTGCTCTGGGATGTACAAACCAGGAGACAGTGGTTTTTAGCAGCACAGACAGAAACAGAGTCAACGTGGCCTGGAGAGCTCAGTGAAGAGAAGACTGGGGTCTCTCTGTTCTGAGACAGATGTTTGGATACAGTCACTTCTGCTCCCTCAGAAGAGACACAGAAAGTCACCAGAAAAGCTGCCAGAGAAAAAATCCACAAAAAACCAGTTCTTACTGAGCCCACCCCCCACAGGGGCAGGGCAACTCTGCCCAAACAAGGTTGCTTGAGTAAGAGCGTGGCAGGCTCCTCCCCCAGAAGATAGGCTGGAAGAAAAAGAGGACCACATCCCTAAGGTATCTATAAAACAGATGCAGCTTGCTTGGGTAGTGGTCAATAACTTGGACTCTGTACATCCCCTCAACCACATCTAATCAGAATGATTAAGAGAAGGAACCCCTAACAAAGGAAAGAAACAGAGACTGTGGACTCCTCCACAGAACTAATGGACATGGACATAAACAAGATGTCAGAAATGGATTTCAACGTGATATTGAGGCTTGAGAAAAATATTAAGAAAATATAAAAAAATATAAAACATATTAAGAAATATATTTTCTTAATATATTAAGAAAATATAAAAATAAAATATAAAAA